>NW_028277490.1:198441-396883 GCF_059751315.1 Micrasema longulum | reverse complement strand
TATACAAGTCTCGCATATTTATTCCAAGTATAGAAGGAACCACACCCACTAAAAGGATGATGATAGCATCCATAGCTCAGAATTGCCGCAAGCGGTGCAATTAGTGCATTGCGTAGCTGCATAACCAGAGGTGCACAGAATCCTTCTCAATCAACTTTATAAGGTTTAAAAATAATAACAATGGACGCAGTAAGAGCGTGTATGTGCAAAAACTCCATTCTGAGATACCGGCCTTCAAGATTTACCAACCATTTAAGTATACTTCCCGCTATCAGTAGCCCAATCACAAACAACTATCGACGTGCTAATATGCGACGTGATAACAATTTCTTACCATGGTTGTTTATCGTATTCGCGATCACAATGCAACATCCGTGAACACCTAATATTAAATTAAAAAATATTTACGTTTCGCGACGTATAATCCTGCTGCGCAATCACATATTTCAATTTCACCGGTGTAAATGTGGAAAATATTCCAAAACTGCTATTTTTATTTATTTATTTATTTATTATTTATCATGCTATTTATTGCATTTAGCCGGCGCGGCGGTTGGCAAGCCAAATGTCAAGAAAATCAGTCGCCATAGTCATTGTAATTTAATTTTCACTTTTTTGTATTAGATACTCCTTACTATTTTGCTAATGCAATATGTTGTATTAATTTTAATAGTAAACGCCGATTTTTCGCCAATGAACTGTATTTATTTACGAAGAAAACAAAAAATAAACCGACACGAGCGTTGACATGGAGATTACACACGCGTCGACTTATGACTGCGATAACTTAAGCATGTTCATTATTGTTCATTGTGATCGCTCAATTGCTTAGCATGTTTTAAGCACGTCGATAGTTATTTGTGATTGAGCTACGGATTAAGGAACTGCAGCCCTACGGGAAATTAGATACAAAATATGTTTTCTTACGTGCGATAAAATAATTATACGGCAAAGTTTCTTAATGTACCAAAAAAATATTCAAAAATTTTTGACAGGCGCCCGTGGCGCAGTTGGTTAAACGGCCAACTCTTTCCAAATTCCAAGAAAGATTTTTTTCTCAATTGGTATGGGTTTTGTGGTATATTTTTCATTACTTCCTTCCATATCCTCTATATCCCACCTGCTGAAAAGCCTCTAAATAGAGGCTTAGCGAGTTATTAGTTTAAAAAAAAAAAACAACAACGAACTACTTTGAACGACGTCACTAGTTTATAAGAATCAACCAATAATAAGAGAGTTGGGGAAGATTTCCGGTTTACTTACCGTCAACGGACCAGTAGACAGAATTGACCGAGAAGAAGCGGAAATGAACTTAAAACGTAGATTAATTTCAGATATACAAAAGTTGAGAAAAATCATAACGCTGATGATACGATACATAAAATAAAAAATAAAATTTTGGCTTAGTTTAAAAGTCTATTAATAACAAATAAGTTGAAATCCCGTATTGTAAATACAGACTGTGGCAAGACACTCATTTTTCATTGCTCCAAATCTGTTTAATGCATTCCTTAAGGACAATATGGAAGAGATTAACTATTTAAATTTGTTTCGATTGAAATTTTTGTTGAAATTATGGATAAAAAAAGCAGATTTAAATAGCTTCTTATCTTAAAAAATAGCATACACTTTTATTACAATTTTCTCGTTTTTCATCGACAAAAAAATGTGTTTTAATAATATTAGCACTTATTTTTTATTTTTTGACATCTGTCGTATTCTTTCAGTAGCCTTTATTTAAATTTAAAATAAAATGTAAATCCACACACAGGCCATCCTTTTGTGAGATTTTTTTTCGTGTTTATGTCATGGTGTTTTTGTATTTGTAACTTATGTATACATATTGTAAAATACAAAGAAAAAAAATACAATAAATAAAATAATAACATTTAAAAAAACGCTCTCTAGGAAATCTGCGCTCTAGCCTTTTAACCGTCGGCGTCGATGTAATTTTTCTGATAACTCAAAAATCACTCCCCTCTCAACTAGATTGATAAAAAATATAATGACATTTTATTGATAGTAAACATGCGTAGAGTTATTAAATTTCAAATGTGGTCTAGGAATACAATCGAACTTGATAGCGTTTGTAAACAGTGATTGTACATACAATTATGCATATTTTTGTTTCTGATATAATGTTTTGCGGTCGAATGACCTGATGTTTAAAACACATGGCCCCCGATGCAATGCACCGGTTCATTGTGTTATTTCGACAGCTCTATTAAAAGCAAACATAACATTTTACGTAGCGGCCATTTTCATGAATTTACGATATATTTATGATGCTGAATCGGTTATCCGTTGTGAAAATGGATGCCCAATTTCGAAAAATGCTTAAGCCCATTTTTGTAGCTCTAAAATATTTCAATTTCAATTTTATTTTGTTCCTGAACTGTTAAATGAAAGAAATTCGGAAAATTGAAAATACGTATTGTAAAGTTTTTCTTCTTCTTTCTTTTAAGATAAAAAAATTGTTACATGTTTAGTTACAAAATTATTGCTTATAAAAAGTGGACTTTAGCCTAAGGTCAGGACTTAAGGATTTAAAATCCCTTAGTCCTTTAAAAGTATTTAAAGGACTAAGGGATTTTTTTCTCAGGTAAAAAACTCTCTGACTAAGAGATTTTTAGCTAAGGGATGTTTTAAAGTTGAAATAATATTTTCAAATACAAAATCCGATATGGGTATTTTTTATTGAAAAATTAATTAGGTGAATGTATGTTCACAAAATGCTTTACACGGCAGTTTTGCCAACTCAAAACCGATAAAATTGGGCTTAGGCATTTTTTTTCAATTGGGCATCCAAATATTCATGGGTTCAACTAATAATCTGTGGATTCAACCCACCCACCTAATGTCCATGCTTGTATCGTATCGAATTCGATTTTATCGTAAATATTTTATTTACAATTTCAACGACCTAAGCCAATTAATATCAACAATTTCATTAATGAAAATGTATACAAATAGAAATTTCACAAACAATACAAAAGTACATTTAACAATGATTAATCAAAGACAATAAATTAAGGGTATTCGCGTATACAATCTAAACTCAATAAAGCTTACGGTGCATTAAGAGGAAACGCGGTCTGAATTTTCTTCCTACAAACATATTCACGTATTTTCTGCCTGGATTATGATAAGAGCAATATTTTTTTACTTATCATAGATATTTACCATTGGCGAGTCTCTATTGTTTTGTTTTTTAATAAATTGTTTCTTGTAAGAGCTAAGACCATCCAAAAACCCAAAAAAGTGCCCAGTTTTATATTTAAGAGCCTTATTGATACCTTCCAAAACATGAAAGTATTGACCGATAACAATGTACAGATTACATATCTACAAATTCACATACAAATATACTCATTTGTGCTCATTGAGGCTTAACTAGAGTAAGCATGAGCGTTCGAAATGTAGTCCCTCAACGTGCAGCTTATTGGCGTATGTTTAATAGAACGGACTTTCGTTTGTTGCGAGCGTTAGCCGGCTAATTTTGAACGTTTGTCTCCTCGCAATTACTAAAATGCCCACATGTACGCTAAGACACTGCACAAATCGATCTGGAAAAGATAGAAAAAGGGATGGTATAACCTTTCACCTGTAAGTTATGTTTTCATCTTAATCAATCAGTGAGTGATTTGATACGGTGGACTATGAGATTCTATTGAGTAAACTGGAACATTTGGGCATAACTGGCTCACCTCTGGAAACATTTCGAAATTATCTTACTGACAGATATTGCGCGGTTCAAGTTGGAAAATAATCCAGTGATCTAGGTAGGATAACTTGTGGAGTTCCGCAGGGGTCAATCCTTGGTCCACTTTTGTTCCTCATATATATTAATGACATCACTGAGTGGGGTCTAAGGGGTACTGTTCAATTGTATGCCGATGATACTGTTATTTTCTAACATAATCGTAACCTGAAAGAACTCGAAAACATAATGGAGACAGATTTCAATAGTCTAGCTGACTGGATGAAATTAAATAAATTAAGTTTGAATGTTAAAAAAACATAGTACATGATTTTTGGGAACAAACAGGACTTAAATATCAATATTTCTCTCGGAACTGGCTATATTGAAAAGACTAATGTAACTAAATACTCGGGACTATTTATTGACTCCAAACTTTCATGGAGCTACCAATTTGAGCATGTAAAATCAAAAATAGCACCCGTAACTGGCGTATTGCATAGACTTCGAGGCTTGCTTCCTCATTCCGTTTTGTTTGCCGTCTACTACGCTTTGATTCATTCCCACCTATCTTGTTTATCATGCATATGGGGTTTTGCCACCAAAAATCAGATCTCGGAAATACAAGTTCTTTAGAACAGAGCTCTAAGAAACATTCTTGGACTTAAACGGGATTCCCATGTCAAGGATATCTACCGACAAACAAAGATACTTCCTTTCAAGGTAATGCCACTGCATGACATAACCAGTACTATTTTAAATATCATCAACTTTTCTGCTCACTCAAATTTAAAATACACATTTGGTCATAATATTCATAATTACAATACGCGTTATTCAGGGAATCTTCATGTGTCTAAGTTTCGCTCAAAAAAATTTGGCAGTAGGTCCTTGGAAAATATTGGCCATTCCGAATATAATAAACTGCCTGATGAGCTAAGACACGAAAAACTGAATAAAAAATCCAGAAGTGTCGCAATCAAAAAATATTTCTTAAATCTTTTTGATAGTGAAAACTTTTAATGTAGTTTATATAAGATGGTGTTTTATGTTTCTTATTCGTTTTCTTTTTATTTCGGATGTATTAATTTGTATTATGTTATGTATTGTCAAAAAAATTATTTTTCTTATGTACGGTCCCAAATGAGTTTCTAATAACTCCTGGGAGTATAATATGTAATTTTTGTATTATATGTTTTATGAATAATAAAATAAAATAATAGCTATTTTTAATGTTTAAAAAGGTTTTATTAATATGTTACCAGTCGTGAGCTGTCTCCTGTCTCTGTCCCGTAACTCAATCACAAATGACTATCGACTTGCTAATAAGCGACGTGATAACAATTTCTCACCATGGTCATTAATCGCATTCGCGATCACAATGCAACATCCGTGAACACCTAATATTAAATGTCAAAATATTTACGTTACGCGACGTATAATCCTGCTGCCCAATCACATATTTTAATTTTACCGGTGTAAATATGGAAAGTATTCCAAAACTGCTATTTTAATTAATTTATTTATTATTTATGATATTTATTGCATTTAGCCGGCGGTTGGCAAGCCAAATGTCAATAAAATCAGTAGCCAACCATAAATTACCAAATTGTAATTAAATTTTCACTTTTTTGTATTAGATAATCCTTACTATTTTGCAAATGCAATGTATTGTATTATTTTTTATAGTAATCGCCGATTTTTTGCCAATGAACTGTATTTATTTACGAGGAAAACAAAAAAAACCGACACGAGGGTTGACATAGAGATTACACACGCGTTGACTTATGACTGCGATAACTTAAGCATGTTCATTATTGTTCATTGTGATCGCTCAAATGCTTAGCATGTTTTTAAGCACGTCGACAGTTATTTGTGATTGAGCTACTGCTCAGTTAGTCGGGCGTATAGTAAAACGATAATCAAAGGTGACGCGTATGCGGAAGGGAGCGACATGCTGAATAGAACTTACGGTAGACCGATGTAAACAGTCGGTGCTTTTTACTGTACTACGTGTTTTGATTGCCAAAGTCGACGTGATAAATATGACGTGCGACACTTACTAACTCCGCTGGTCATTCCCTTTTCTTCTGAGGGCGACTTTTTAGCTCGGATTTGTAAGGAGTGTCATCTCTATATATTATATCTTAATGTTCGTACTGTTTATTTAATTAATGGATTAAATAAATAATGATTTTTTTTACAATATTTATTCCGTTATTTCCTCACCGGAATGTTTTGTAATCTAAATCTAAAATATTTTCTTCAAAAATGTTGCACGACGGCACTTGCATTATTACCATCATTAAGTTTATTATAAATGGTGCGATTGGCTTGGTTCCAATTCAGCCAAGTAAAAAATAATAATACTATTTTAGCTATTTCTGACAAAGACAGATTTACAGATAAGCCCACATACGTGACATTGGCCTTTGGTGCATTAATTAAGCTGAAAGAGAAAAAATAAATGTCCACAATTGTATAGAGCGTTCTTCAATGATTATTTTTGTATTAACAGACTCATATACCATAAAAATTAAGTTAAATAATAATTAACAGATTACAACAGGGGTGGAGAATACCTTATATAAGAGAATATGGAAATCTAGGCATTTACAGGGCTTATGACCTGTCATTGGCTGGTTTAAGTGGCCACTTTACACACTGTGTAACATTCACAAATGGAAGAATTTAATATATATGGATGTTCAAACATAGGCAAAATAGTGAATGTTACATAGTGTGTAAAGTGGCCACTTAAACCAGCCAATGACAGGTCATAAGCCCCGTAAATGCCTAGACTTCCATATTACTTTATTTAAGTTATTCTCCATCCCTGTTGTAATTTGTTAATCTTAATGACTCCCGAGGTGGTGAAAGTTTGGTCCAGTTTTTTGTCTATGAACATTTGGACAAACTTAAATATTGTAAATAATAATTGTTGCAAAGATGTAATAACTTATATTTTAAATATAAGTTACTAATTAAAAATGCTTGGTACACTTCCACTTATTTGTTCGACCAATTAGCGCTTTCACTCTCTAGTGGGCATCTTCAGACTGGTAAATATTATACAGCGTAAGGATAATTTATAAAATAAAGAAAGCGCTAATTGGTCAAACAAATAAGTGGAAGTGTACCAAGTATTTTTGATTAGTAACTTATATGTAAATATAAGCTATTACATCACTAAAATGGAAATCCATCAAGAATTGTCAATAAATAATTTTATTCAAAAATTTTTTAAGTTTTTGACAAAATGGTCAAAAGGAGTGTGTTTTTATGCAACGTATTTTATCAATTTTAACGAAAACGCAACAATAGAGAAATAGCACTGTTTCTTTATTATAAATTTTAAATTAATAAGGGTATATGAAATACCGTCGAGTAAAAAAAATATAGTTTTTACTACTTACTAGTACCATAAAAAAAAATTTTATAATTACAATTTTGAACCGCTAAAACGGTCTATTGCATTGGCCAGGCACCTAAAACGTCACGATTCGTGTAAATTTTGAACTTTGTGACCGTTTAAATTGAAAGAAAACATCGCCACGAATCTTGACGTCACAATTATTAAGGCTAAACATGTCGCGTTTTTGTAGGTACATATTTTTTATTATTATAAGTTATGTGTGAAAACATTTCTCCATATTGATTTTGAAAATACAATTATTTTTTTTAATCCGTTTCCCATATTTTTATCGGTATTCGTAGTATGTGATATTTCCCTATTTAAATATACTGTTTTTTTTAAGTATTGAAAATTTTGTCAGTTTTACGTTTGGTAATATTTAGCAACGTTAAACCTAGATAATTTCATACAAATTTTCTTGTAAAAGTTCGAGTTTGTGATAATAGCTATATTGTTGTCGATATCTGTTTGTTTGTCTATATCCATTCATAATTGCATGGCACGGCTCATATTCGGAGATATGATTCATGTTAAAATACTTAAGTCGATAAATATGGACATTGACAGGTCGATATTTGGCCAATTAATGTCTAGTTTGATATCCGAATTAATTACACTAATCATTAAAAATACCAACAAGCCACAGAAAACAGCTTGGTGAGATTTTAGTTTATGTAAAAAAAAAAACATAAAAGTGTAAAATGTATTTTAATGTTAATATAATTTTAAAAAATTCAATCATAAATTAGTCTTGCGAAAACTCTGTACATCATCTCTGAGTTGACGAAACTTAAGAAATTAATTAAATAACATCTAAAAATTAAATTTAAATTTTTATCAACATATTACAACAGAGATACAGACCACTTTGAAAATTTGATATAGAAGTCTAGGCATCTATAGGGCTTATGACCTGTCAATGGCTGCTTTAAGTGGCCACTTTACACAATGTGTAACATGCCCATATTTGAACATCTATATTCCTTCAATTCTTTCATCCGTTGATGTTTGTGCATCCGCATAAATAGCTCTTTAACTTAACATATAGAGCTGATAAAGTCAAGCCTTTTTGTCACGTTGATCTTGCAAATATATAATGGGATTGTGGTAGAAAAGAAAAAAAAAAGTGGTTAAAAACGAATTCGTTTTATATTTATTTTATTATACCTAATGAATAACCCCAATGTTTGTGCTTTAAATATTGATTTTATTTTAGAATATTTATTTATTTAAATCTCGTTGAAAGTGGCCCCAAAAATTAAAATATTTGGGTAAATCACGCGAAAGAACGAATCGCAGAAATATATTTTCATAAAATAAAAAAAGGGTAACAACTAACAACATCTACATATACCGAAAACGTAATTTGTTATGTCTATTTATTTTTGTGTATTTTTGTTTTTACAACTATATTTCATTTTTAGGTAAAAATTCTTAATAAAGTTGCAGTGCAGTTATTAGTAGAAAAGACAATAATTTATGTAATCTGTTTAGTTTGATCTGTTTTCATTATCATTTTCTACACATAATTATCTATTATGTTATCATTTTCTGTTAGTGTTAATTCTTAAACAAACGCTAATACAGATAACCTGTGCATTTTCATTCCTTGGATTGCAGAATCGAGACCTTTTTTAAAAATACCTAGCCGTATAATTTTGATAAACATTTGCATTGGTTATTCGCACGTATTTTTTTATTTGAAAACTTCATTTATAAACCCTTACGGATTATTACATTCATTTTACAAAAATTATCCAAACATTTTTTTTTCATACTCCGTTGTTCAAAATAATATTTTTTACATCTTTTGAAAAGTTTGTCGGAGTTTTTTGTTTAGTTTTGTCTGGTAGTTTATTGTATAATTTCAGTCCCTGGTTCATTAGTCTTGATTGTCCTTGTCTTGTTTCAGAAAGTTGTATATTATATTTTTCTGATATTCTCGTATTATGTCCATGTTGACTACAATGTTTTACAAGTTTTAGTTCTCAGTCGACAATTACATTAGTGGCTAATATATAGATAAATTTTAATGATTCTAGTTGAAAGAGTTCAGTTATATTTAATTGCTTAGTTTGTTCTCTAGTTGCAGTTAGATAGGAAAGGTCATATACTAACTTTGATATTTTATTTTGTTGTCTTTGTAGTCTGTTTATGTCATTTTGATATCCTACTCCCCATAGTAGTTGCGTATAACATATTTTAGTTTTAACATAGGCTTTATACATTAGATTTTTTCCGTTTTTGGAACAAAGTTTTTGATTTAAAAAAAAAGACTCGATTATGTCGCCACTTTGCTAATTAAATTGTTGATATGAATTGTCCATGTCAATTGTCTGTCTATAGTTAGTCCTAAGTATTAGATATAATATATTTAATGTACGGCATTGTTCCTAAAGAACAAACCTTTTAAACTTTTTCAAAGATGGTGAATATTTTTTGAATAGTGAATAGTGTAGTATTTTTTGAATTTGATGAGTTTTGATAGAAGGTGAATAAATAGTTTTTGAAACAGTAACTTTATGATTTTATCGTTATATTAATCCTTTGAAATATTTTATTATTTAATTTTTATTTTTACATTTATTTTTAAACTGTTTTAACTCATGTGTGGCTATGCGGTAACGGATGTCTACCTCGGGTAAAAAACATTTAATAACTCTCTTATTTTTTTAAATAACCAACTCATATTTTTTGTAATCCTTATATGGACTTTTTTACACCAAAATAAGGAAACATTTTTATAAAAAATGCACGGGCTTTTTCTATAAAAAATAATTTCTTCATTTTGTAAAATAAATTAAAACAAACGAAAGAGATGCCAGTATTATAAGTGGTTTATTAAATTTTATAAGAAAGAGCACGAGAATATAGCATATCAGAAGACCGACAAGGACACTATTCGTTAGGGGCGGAGCTTGAGTGACCGAGAAAACAATACCGAAAGAGCACGATACAGAATTATACCACTTGTGGGACAGAGAACACATCAGTCGCGTGAAGTTTTTTGTAGCATACCGAGCTGACGCTGTATTTAACACACCGTGTTCCCGAAATGTTTATACAATTTATTCACAATTTATCTGATTTAAATTATTTTTTGACAATTCTTGATGGAATTTCATTGTAATGATGTAATATTTACATACATTTACATATAAGTTATTAATCAAAAATACTTGGTACACTTCCACTCATTTCCACACTTAAGATAATATTTTGATTTCTATAAATCATCCTTACATTGTATAATATTCGCCAGTCTGAAGATGTCCATTAGAGGATGAAAGCGCTAATTGGTCAAACAAATAAGTGGAAGTGTACCCAAGGAAGTGTGCAAAGTTATTTCATTTAAAGTGTTCAAAAAATTTCTTCGTAACTAGTTTTAAAAAACGTGTTTACGTTGTCATTTTTGTGTATGTTTAATTATGATTTGATTATATCACGTATTACGTACTATTATTTTATTTCTTACAAGTTTTTTTTGCTATTTTTTTAGGTTTTATTTCAATATTATTCTAAGAATATGTTTTAACAGCGTTTTTATTTATTCTAATAAAATCTAGTATTTATTTGCAATAAAAATTTGATATTCTTTTTTGCATTCAAATAAGAGTTGTATTAGCATAGCATACTTTCTAGTCTCCCGGTTGATCTATTTCCGCTAAATTCAGTCGTAAGTGTAATTCGGAATTCAGTCGACAACCAGACGCGGGCGGCAGCGCTTGCTGGCAGGATTTTAAAAGGAATGAACACAATTTCTAACTTTATTTTGCATAAATATGCTTTAATTTTATATTTTTTATGTAACATATTTGAACAAAGATCATTTTTAACACATACCATTGTAAATAATTTGGTATTTTAGCTTACATTTCAAAATATCTCGACTTATGCTTGTGGTCACATTGTGTTACACCACCGGCTGCAAAGGGATTATTCAGCACAGTCTTTTAAGAGTTAAACTTCTACTGAATGAGTTATATAATTTTTGTTTCTATTGGGTAAAAATAAATGCATGTTTTTTTTTAAATATAATTAAACCAAATATGTTCAACAATATTTTGAGTTTGTCCAAATTTTTGTAGACAAGGACTAGATTCAACTCCCTGGGGAGCTGTTAATATCAAAATATTACAACAGAGATGAAGAACATTTTAGAGAAGGTAATATAGAAGTCTAGGCATCTTTCTACATCTATAGCTCCCAGGGAGTTGAATCCAGTCTCATTCATCATTCCCTTTCCGCACCTAATGGTGCATAGAGCACTACGTTAGTACACCGATCGCAGCGTATCCCGATAATTTTTGTGACATGAAGGTAAGATGATCAGCAACACGTTTGACCTTGACAGTTGTGATGTCATGATTCGTTACAATGTTCGAAACAAATTTAAATGGGAGTAACAAATAAACATGAGTTGTCACGTGTCAGGGGCGTAGCCAATGGAATGACCGTTTTTGCAAAAATTCAAAATTTAAAAATACTTTTTATGCTACTAATAATTAGCAAAAAAATATATTACTGGACAGTATTTCATAGTCCTTTATTACTTTAAAAATGTAAAAAAAAGTTATATTTCCCTATTGTAATTGTGTAAATCATTCAAAGTTAAACGAAAATGTATTAATCATTATCATTACCTTTCCGTACCTAATAGTGCATAGAGCATTACATCAGTACACCGATCGCCGCAGCGTATCTTGATAATTTTTGTGACATGAAGGTAAGATGATCAGTCTTACGCTTCAGGTGCCAGTCCAGGGACTATGAAAAATTCTGGTATGAAAACAACCTTTTAAATAAATATGTCATATCGACCATGTCGGGAATCGAACCCGAGACCTCTCGCATGGTAGGCAAACGCGCTGACCATTACACCACGAGGGCGAATAATGCAGAATGACAAATTTAGTGATTTTAATACATATTATACTCATAAATAGCTGAACAAATGACTTGAAGCAGTGAAGTCAGTAAAAAAAAATAAAAATCGAAATTTTCACATCAAGTCGCACAATACTGTACATGTATTTTGTTATTACTACTAATCACAATCATTAAATGTGTAATATTATCTGCTTTACGTATTCCAGGAAAGTACTCTGCAATTATACATGCACGTCTCTACAGGGTGTTCTTTAAACCCTGTTACATCCGATACCACGATGATCAGTATGGGCAAGAAGACATAATAGCATATTTAAAAAAAATATTTAGATCAATATTTTTTTTAAAAATAAAATATTTAAAAAAAAAATGGTTGCTTACTTCTGCAGAGGGGAAGTGAGGGGAGCGCGGCGCAGTGTCAGACTCCCCCCTTCCCCCCCTCGTTTCAACCCTGCAGAAGAAAGCAACCATTTGCTTTTTTTTATGTTTTTTTTTTAAATTGTATTCATTCTAAAAAAAAATTTTATGTGCCAATATGTCTTCTTGCTCATACTGATCATCGTGGTTTCGGATGTGACAGGGTTTAAAGAACACCCTGTATAATTCCGCGCAGCAGCGGCAAGAATTACAAAAAATGATTATAAAATACTTGTTTTTGACCGTGAAATTCTTCGAAGTATCCATCACGCATTATAAATATTCGCATAAATCCTTGCATTGATTGAGAACAAGTTTGTGTAATATGATGTGCACATACGACACTATACCTGCACACGAGTGGGTATACGTTGTGGGAAGATTCGTGAGTTACGAGGGGGTATTGCGCATGAATGCAAGAAAGAAACATCGCAGAAGAGCAAAAATAATGCTGAAACAATAAATGGGCGTAGTCATGCAAAAAGCATCCAACCCTCAAAAGGCTGTAGTCGGGTAAAACGAACGCAAAATTAGGAAATCATACGATTTTTCCATTTAAAAACGAATGTTTTTTAAAAAACGCGCAATGGTTTTAAAATATATAAATATGAAATAAAAACGATATTTTGTATCAGTATTTCCATTCAAAAATATACTTAAAAGTTTTATATAACTAAAACATAATTACTTTTAGACCGGCAGATTACGCCATTTCAAATTTAGACTAAGCTTAAGTATCTGGGATCTCAATTAAGACTAAGTATTGAACTAAAAAAAATATAACGATTTAAAGATAATAAATTAAACAAGAAAGTGGCCGCGGCAGAATCTTATTTTTTGTTTTTGAAAAGAAATATAAGCATTTTAAATTACATAATTTTTTGTAAAATTTTCCTGTAAAACTTAACATCCTTATTTTATTTTAAAATCTTCCGCTGTACATTAAACTCTACAAAGAAAATAGTTCTGTGACAGCTTCAAAAACACATTTAAAGTTGAATTTCTAAAATAATAAATTGTGAAAGCAGGAGGGTCTACGCAAAACAGAAAAAAAAATCGACACGAGGTCTGTCTACGAGACAAAAAAGTTTATGGACCTCTGCTGCAAATTGTAGCTAACTTCGTAGTTGATAATCATTTTATTTTATTTATTCAGTTTATTAAAAAAAACAATGTATATATTACAAACTTAAATTCATGACCGTACATATTATAAAAAGAAAAACATAGATAAAAGAGACTTGTTAAAGTAGTAAGAGAATCCTGCTCCGGAAAACCCCTTCAGTTACGTGTAACAGATAAACATCCAGAGCGATCATCTAATGTTTTTTGTCCGTATGGGCGACTCTACAGGTGTTCTTTAAACCCTGTCACATCCGAAAGCACGATGATCAGTATGAGCAAGAAGACATATTGGCACATTCAAATATTTTTTTAGAACGAATGAAATTTAAAAAAATAAAATATCAAAAAAAGCAAATGGTTGCTTACTTCTGCAGGGGTCCAACGAGAAGAGGGAAGGGGGGAGTCTGATACTGCGCCGCGCTTCCCTCACTTCTCCCCTTCAGAAGTAAGCAACTATTTGTTTTTAAAAATATTTTTTAAAATATGCTAATATGTCTTCTTGCCCATACTGATCATCGTGGTTTCGGATGTGACAGGGTTTAAATAACACCCTGTATAAGCATGTGACTCTAAGGATGGAACATATCGAGGCTATACTGATAGAATGCGATAAGTCAACAGTCTTTATATTTTTCAATATAGGTGAGAGATGTTGATTTCAAATTTTATGCTATGCCTAGAATAAACATTACTCTTTCAAAGCTTTAAAAGAAAATTGTAGGAGAAATAATGTGTTGAAAGAATAAAAAAGCTTTGAATGCTATTATCATAACGATAGTGCATTCTGTCAGTAAAGCCTCGATATTTTTAAAACAATTTCATACGAAATGGTCACACACAGAGTTTGATTTAATTTTATAGGCAATCGAAGTTAACTCTGTTAACGTCCCATTGTAATCAAGGCCCTGGTTACATTACTTGTATATTTTGTGTTAATTCGGCTATTATTTATAACGCGATAAGGCCGATGCATATCCATAATATTGTGTATATATTATTATGGCGTTATATCGAAATCTTTCTATGGTTAATGCGGATTTCTTAAAGGGCTTTCTTAGCCATGTAAAGATACCATCTGGATTCCTTTACTAGCGCTCCAGACCCAGACTTTCATACAATTTATAACACAACATGCGATGTAATCTCCTATCGGCCAATCTAGACTTAACCCTTTATAGAGCAATTTAAAAAACTGGGAACATAATATTACCATTGTGGATAATTTATATTGCGCCATTTTTGTGAAAAACCACCTCATTGACGCTAAGAAATCTAGCCTTTATTTACATTATCTTTAAAATTAACTGTAAAAAAATCATTAGCAAATAGGAAATAGATTACATTATAGGAATGATTTTATCTTTGAATTTTATACAATTTATATTTGAAGCACTAACTTTGTGGTTTTTTATGATAATAAGATAAATTTAAAACAACTTTGTTTTAAACAGCTTTTTTTTTCTGCCGACCGGTTTTAAAGCTACATAAAGAGAATTTAAAAAAAAATAATTTATATCTATTTTATGATAATATCTATTCCTTGAATTATTTTATAGACTGTTAATTTTAGTAAGGGCCTATTTCACCGTCCCTGAGAAAGATCTTGATTAGAACTACTCGTCGAGTAAAACCAAAAATCTATTTGACCACCGCCAAGTAGCACTATTCGGCGAGTATGTCCCCGAGTAAACTACTCAAGAGTTCTTTCCTATGATTAACTGCTACTCATAACATAGAGAAACAACGAAATGGCGGCAAAACAATTTGACAGCTAGTGAAGAGTGAATATGGTTTGTGTTTCGATTTGTCAATTTGACAAGTAGGTAGAACATACCGAGGTAAGATATAGATAGTACAGAAGTTAAATATACCGTCTCGATACATACAGATGAAGATAGCGTTCATAATCCGAATCATTTCTATCAAACTTATATGTTATTCTTATTTATATATTGTGTAGGTGCATATAATATGCATTTGTGTGTTCGTTTTGAATCAACGTTCGCGTATTGTCAAACCTTATTTTATTGTTGTCATTATTTCGTATTTGTATAGGACTCGTCGCACATTATTCATTCGATGTGTATCAGTTAAATTTTAAAATAAAATGCTTTTTTTTTTTTCAGAATACGGTTTTGAAATTTAACATACTTAAAAAAAAAACAATTTATATCATTTCGTCATTTGAATTTTAAAAAAAAGGTTTCTAACCTTTTACTAAGCTCTTTGTTGTACCATTTTTAATACAATTTACAAGTTTTAAACAATTATTTTTTATACTTACGCACCCACACACACGCACCCTCTCCCTCATTCATTCCCACCCGCACATGTATCCTCTCCCTCATTCATTCACGCATACACACATTCACATACACATAAATATACAAACGTCACGCAAATACAATTACTAAACTTATTTTCTTATATATTATGTGTCATTATATTTACAGTGAATTTTTTTAATTGGCTTTAGCATTGTTAAGATTTTTCTACTTATTTTGTTTATGTAATAGCTGTAAAAAATCCCAAATAAAATAAAATAAAATAAATAAATAATCGAGGCACAGGTCGCTTACATGTCTAAAATCATCTGAAAGTAAATGTACTTATACTTAAACTTTGAAGTCTTATAATATTCAATAAATTTAATTTGTTTCTACAACTACTACTACCATCACGCCATTTCTTCGTAGGGGTAGGCAGAGAGAATGGACCGCTACACACGTCTATCCTGGCATACATTTCTTAAGCTAGGGTTTCCTAGGACAGCGGTGCCCGTATCTTAAGCCGTAGTGAACGGTGATGCGGTGGACAGCCGTCGTAGTGGTGACTAGAGAGTGGTTTTATTTTTTAACGGTGTTATCAACACCATTTTTAAAGGAAACCACTCTCTAGTCACCGTTACGACGGCTGTCAACCGCATTAATGTTCACTACGGCCGTTAAAATACGGGCACCGCTGTCCTAGGAAACCCGAGCTTTAGCTTCTACCACATTCCTACACTTGTCATACATGCCCTTCGGTTCTGTCTGCTTTTGACATGACCAGAATTAAGATTTTGGTTTATCTGATCATGCCACGTCTTCCTTGGTCGTCCTCGTCTCACGTTACACCTTTAAAAATAACGTATACCTAAAGGGTTAAACAAGTGTTGACTTATGGACGCTGTGTTTTATACGCACTACGCTCTATGTAGGTATACACATAGTTCTTAGTTCTTACATACATTATTATGGGGAATTTTATCGTGTTATCAAATTAAGTTCTTTATAATAAATCACCCGCAAAATAAATAATAGCGACTAAAAATAATTTCTTTATTATAAAAACGAACATTTTAATGTAAGCTGATTTGTTTTTTTTTCTTAGACGGGGTAGTTTCAGATATCTGACTAAAAATGCGATAGTGAAGGGGTGCACAAACATTTTACTAAACAATATCTTCAGTATATCCAAAGTGTGTAGAGTTGATTTCGATTGAAAGCACTAGATTTTTGTGCACTGTGTTTTTTTTTTTTTTTTGTTAATTCATTGCATGCACTTATTTTTACTTGAATCGGGCTGTGCTTACTACATCAATAAATAATTAACTCACAATTTTCTCTTTTTGAAACTTTACGTATTTTATAACGCGGTGACAATTTAACTTAGTTGCCATGTGTCATAATCTCGGGTGACAATTTGACAGTTCTCATAATCCATTTTTTAACGAATTGATTTCCATCTGAATCCAATTGATTCGTTACTCGTTATTTTAATTCAGAGAATTAACCACAACAAAGTATTGATCGGTATTTTGAATGGACATTGACATCTTTACTAAGTGAGCGAAAAGCTTTGGATAAACACATCAAAGTTATCAGTCACTAGGGGTAATCTACTGACGATGGAGGTCCGTTAGAGAATAAAGGTATGGAGGGCAATTACCCACAAATTAAAATGTCATTTTCTTAGTGCTAGTAATCCGTCTATTTAATTTTACGTCATTGGGGCAATACAATGTTTAAAGCAATTACTTAGTTTATTATATAATTATTTTGTAGGAGGTATAGGTATGCTGATTGGCAACAATGGCAACAACATACATATCTACAGTATATTCATACCCACCTATCCTGGCAAGCTCATTCCACGATGGTATCCCGTAGAGTGAAAAGGTAGAATCAATAGTCATTCCTGACAATAAACTATTTATCTAATCTCTTATCACTGGTTGATTCATATGAAATAATGAAATCGTTCAAAGCAGCTCGTTTTTATTTAAATATTTTAAATATTTTTTTCGTACATTTTCGAGAAACGTTATTGTATAATTTATGCTCATATTTTTACCGCGCGTAAGAAAACCTTTTTTTGTATCTAATTTCCCGTAGGGCTGAGCCCTCATTGGTCGGTTTCGGATCAAAAGTCAACAACTCTTTTATTTTAAGAGGTATATTAAAAAAAATACTAATATAAAACTGTCTTAAAGGCTTTAAATGAAATAAATTTTGTTACTATATTTTTATTTTCATACAGTAAGATATTAAAAATAATATTGAAAACATAAAAAATGCTTCAATAATTCAATTAGATAAATCTCACCCGCATAAATAAAGGTTTCAGCTCTTTAACTTCACAAACATCAACAGATTAAAGAATTGAAGGAATATAGATGTTCAAATATGGGCAGAATGGTGAATGTTACACGGCGTGTAAAGTGGCCACTTAAACCAGCCAATGACAGGTCATAAGCCCTGTAGATGCCTAGACTTCTATATCACCTTCTCTTAAATGTTCTTAATCTCTGTTGAAATATGTTGATGTTAACAGCTCCCCAGGGAGTTGAATGCAGGCCTTGTCCACAAAAATTTGGACAAACTCAAAATATTGTTGTTAAAAAATGCTGTTCATTTGATTATAATATGTATACAAACTAATTATTATAATAGCGATGGGTTATTATTATTATTATATAATGGCAAACACCTACCAATAATATTAATAAATTATTCAATAATGAATAACAAACTAATTCGAAAATATTTTTCATAAAAAGTTTTCATTTGAAACCGCCATAGATAGCGGTTTTTGGTTTTCTGACTTCATCACATTTTTCACAATAACTTCGTGATAGGCAAATTTTGGCAGCTGATTTTTATAAATGTTTTTTTTATGAATACCTAGACCACAAAACAACATTAAATGTAAAGCATGGGGAGACGTGGATGACTGTCAAAAGTCTCGATGAACTTTTTTTTTATATAATTTTATTTGAGTTGTTTTAAGATGTTTAAAAGATGAACTTTTCAGATATATAAAACTTTGTATCTATTCCTCCAAAGTTTGATAAGAAATTACCTTTTAAAGTGATGAAGTGAACAGATTTAAAATGGTATGCGTAAAATAATACAGTTAGTGGCATTGAATAAAAATGTATTATATTTACTTAATTTAAACTCTAACATTCTTTTATAGTTTGTTTCTTAAACTATTTAAAAAATATATTGAAATGTGTCAGTAGCAACATTGGTAAAAATCACTCATGATATGCCGTTGTTCTACCATGTTCCATAGTGCGCTTTGCACGTGCAAACCACGAGCCCACTGCGTGATATCGCATGATTGACCCATTTTCACACCACGGCATGATAAAATAAAATACGATGGGTCGATATTTATTGTTTGATATTTATTTAATGCCTGGCAAACGCAATAACCAATACACTATTAGACCGACTTAGTAGCAACATTGGTAAAAATCACTTATGATATGCCGTTGTTCTACCATTTTCCATAGTGCGGCGTGACAGGATTTTAAAAATGATTTTTTTCTGTCTTCTTGAATGTACGCTGTAAGGACTTTAATGAATTACAAAAATGAAATATATTAGAACATCTGACTATAGTCAACAAATCACAAAATCAGCCTAGTTTAATTTTTTTATTACAGACAATAACAAATTATTTGAATGGACGACAACCTACTATCTAATTGTGCTTATTTTCCACCAGAGTATAGCCGAACGCAATCCGACGCATCCCGACTGCAGGTTTCGGCCAATGTTTGGCCGAAACCGCGGCCAAAACTTTTTTTTTTGGCCGAAATTTACAGAAACCGAAACTTCGGTCACTAAGTCTAGTCCGAGAAATTAAGGATTTACTCCATTTTCAGATTGTATAAACATAAAAATAAAAGTTTTTTGAAAAAAAATTCGTAGGATTTTATTTTATGTTTATCATAAGGAATTTTCCTCTGAAATTTTGCGGCCCAGGGTGGTATTCTGAATCTTCCCTACCCCCTACAGAGTGATTAATTTGGGGATTTTTATTTTTTGCATGCGTAAATGTCAAATAAATATGAATACGTGAAATCAAACGTGATGATTTTCATTTAGAACATTATTACGACCTTAAGCGTTACCTAAAACACTTCCCAAACCGCATTACTTATTTCCGTTTTTTTAACAGTTTTACACATCATTTGACGTTTAATCAACAGCTGGCCATCACATACTAATACTAAATGCACTCTTGTACAAGCATTACTACTACCCATTGTAGATTACGCTAATGCATCCATGACTGATTTAAGCTGTGAGCAACTCGAAAAACTTGAACGACTTCAGAATACAGGCAGCAGGTACATTATTGGTCTTAGGAAATATGACCACATTTCTGATTATCGTAGGCAACTGAAATGGCTCAAAATTAGACGGCGGTGAGACTATCACTCCCTCTCACTTCTGTTCCATGTACTTCATAGTCCTAACGCTCTTATATACCTGCGTGAAAAATTTCAACGCTTATCAGTTCATGGTTTACCTCTTCGTTCTAATTCTCAAAGCACTCTCTTAATACCCCATCCACAATACCTGTTTCTTCTCTAACTCATAAAGTGTTCATGCGGCTCGATTGTGGAATCATCTTCCATCTACCATCAAAGATTAAAAAAAAAAAAAAAAACCTTTATTAGCATAAATAAACAATATATTCAGTAAAAAAAATGTAACACTTAAGGTTGAACTTGCCAAAAAAGAGTCCGGCTCTTGTGTTTGGCAAGTTTACAAAATAACATAAAAAAGAAACAAAAAATGCAAAACAAAATAATAAAATTAATAAATAATTAAATAATTTTAAAAATTGAGAAAATATAACACTAAAAAATATTAAATAAAAACACAAAATTTATAAACACATGAAACACAGATGTTACTACATTATCTCTGTTTTAATCACGTCTGAAGAAACATCTCCTTTCTCTTCCTTAATCTCTCCTCCTTTCCTCTTTTCTCTTTTTTCCCATTGAGTAATAGTTTTGATTTAAGGTAATTTATAAACAAATACGTTTATTTTTATTTTTATATATCTTTAGCTTTTTAACCTTTATTTTCTATTGAATGTGTTATGTAACTTGAATTATAAAAATAAAACTATAATTTTATTGGTTGGTTGGAAGAAATTGCCATTTGGCAATAAGCCCGCCAATGTACAAATAACATTATTTACAAAAAGGTAAATAAATAAATACATGAAGCAAAGTGTCGTCGTATTAAAAAAAAATCTCAAAATTAACCACTATCTAGGCTAGGGTGTCCATCCGTCCCGATATACCGGGACTGTCACCGTTGTTGAGCCCTCTGTCTCGACGAAACCTATAATGTCCCGATTTAAACCTACACAGTGCAACGCTGTTAATCAACAAAAGCACAGCCGTACTGACAATGAATGTGAAAATAAGGTGGCAAATGGTTTCAGCAATTAATATATCTTAAGAACTTTATAGAAGCTGAACTTGCCTCGATATATTGGAAGTTGATAAGTTCTGTGAAAGAAAATTTTTTTTTTTTTTAAACTGAGCGAGTATTTTATTTCCATTCCTGCTCATAAAACCATAGTGAAAAAAGTTTTATCTTTGATGTTGGCCCAGTGAAAAAGACCGATAAAAAATATCGTCTGCTGCCAGGGACTGTATAATCAATATTGCAGTAATATGTTGGAATCATAGAAAAAAAATATGGACAGCCGTCTGTCTTCCGCAAGAAGCACCACATAAAATGTAGAAAAAACATTTCTATTATATTCGTTATAAAATTGCCCCCTTTGTTACAACATATCCGTATTCCAGAATGTCCCGATCAGACCCAAGCAAAATATGGCAACCCTAATCTAGGGAGTAGAGAAGATTCAGAATACCACGACTGGCCCTGAAACACGTGTACATCAATCACCCTATGCGGTGGGAAGCTCCACATTAACATAATCCAAAATATACATCTTAATGCACTGGAGGAACACTAAATGCGTCAAATCTGAACGCAAGCATATTTAGACATTTTTTGTTTCGAAATCTCTGAAAATTCTGTCAGTATGTCACGTTTTTAGACAGTATTTTCGTAGTTAATCTTGTTTTAAGCTCTTGTTTTGTAGGAATCCATCAGATCATCTATAAATAAATTCCCCACTTTGTATCGGGCGGTATTAAAGTGTCAGCTTGCATGCCCGTCGCTAAAATACAATACGGCATATTTTCAAAACACGTCATCTGTTAATTTTGAAATGATTTCAGCCTTTCTATGATCATCGTCATTGTTTTCTTATCCGCACCTAATGGTGCATAGGCACTGCTGTGGTATTACAATCGCAGCGTATCAGCGATCATTCACAATAATATATATTATTGTAAGTCAGTCCTGAGCTTGAGGCGCCAGACCAAGGACTGATTTCATTAAAAAAGTACTTATTCGCACGTCGATCTTGCCGGGAATGGAACCCGATACCCAATTTTTAAAAGTATTTTTACCAAAGACCAGTCATCATCATGGACACGAAGCCGATGGAACAAAAGGCATCATCCCTCTGTGCATATTAGGATCGTATCTATTAGGAATTACCCGAAAAGATGTGGCTAACATGTTTTCGTTTACCGTTTTTACGTTTTTTTTTTTCGTTTACGGACCTCAATTATGAACGCTATCTTCATCTGTATATATCGAGACGGTATACTTAATTTCTATACTATCTATATCTTACCTCGATATGTTCTACTTACTTGCCATATCGACATCATATGATCGAAGCAAACCAATGAATGACCGCAAAAAATATTCTGCGTTCCTTACTTCATTAATATTTCAAATATTTCTCATTTATATTTTAAATAGGCTTCTGTGAAAGAATGTGCCCACTTCAAAGTGATTATAAACTCTAATAAATCCCAAGTCAAGCAAAAAAAGCTCGCTTGAACATGATTTTTATATGACTTTTGACCATTGCCAAAACGATATGCTTAACGATCGTCTGCATTTATCTACTGAGGTAGTACTGAGCGATTACAAGGCCGACTCTCGATACGTTCTTTCAGAAAGATAGTAAAACAGATGGAAAAAATATAATAACTAAATTATTTTTTTACAGTGGTATCTTTCTAACACCTAGATACTCTTATATGTTTATAGGACAGAACATAGCGACATTATTTTTTGCATCTAGGCGTTCGTTTTATTAAACTGACAGTTATGTCGGAATTTAATTCTACTTCAAAATTTACTTATTTCTCTCTCATATGTTTAATAGGCTTTTATAATAAAAATATTAACAAATTACATCAGGGATGGAGAATCATAACTTTAATGAAGACACTGGATTAAAAGTTCTTTATATTGACAAATAAAAAATATTTCAATTTATTTCAACAGAGAGGAAAAACATTTTTGAGAAGGGAATATGGAAGTTTAGGCATTTACAGGGCTCGTGACCTGTCATTGAGACTTCCATTTTCCCTTCTCAAAAATGTTTTCCCTCTCAGTTAAAATAAATTTAAATATTAATAACTCCCTAGGGAGGAAATCCAGCCAGTCTGCAAGCATTTGGACATACTCAAACATTGTTGAAAAAATATTTCCTTTAGTCCACTACACTGTCTAAATTTAAAGATCGTATCCATCTCACTTCGCACTTCTCATCTTTAAAATAACAACATGGCAATAAGACTTGACTTATTAGCTCAATATGTATCAATGTCATATTTAGTAATCACTGCAAAAACAAAATCTGATAGAATTAATTAGTTAAGTTTACCTTGATAAAGAAGCTTGTGTAGCTTTGAGTTCGGTCGGCAGAAAAATAAAATAAGCGGTTAAAATCAAAGTTGTTTTATATTTATTTCATTATAATGAATAACCACAAAGTTAGTGCTTCAAATATAAATTTTGCATTTATTTTTGTTTATTTACTAAATATGGTTGAGATTCGTTATTATAACATATTGCGTGGATACGTAAAAAAAATCTAATCAACAATATTTTGAGTTTGTCCAAATTTTTGTAGACAAGGACTGGATTCAACTCCCTGGGGAGCTGTTTATATTAACATATTACAACAGAGATGAAAAACATTTAAGAGAAGGTAATATAGAAGTCCAGGCATCTACAGGGCTAATGACCTGTCAATAGCTGGTTTAAGTGGCCACTTTACACACTGTATAACATTCACCATTCTGCCTATATTTGAACATCTATATTCCTTCAATTTTTTCATCTGTTGATGTTTGTGAAGTTAAAGAGCCGAAACCCTTATTTATGCGGGTGAGATTCATCTAATTGAATTATTTCACCTACATACTAGGCAACGCCTGAAAATATTATTCTTTCAATTTCTGTACTTCTTCATGGACCAGGTAATTTATCAACAATATTTTGAGTTTGTCCAGTCCTTGTCTACAAAAATTTGGACCAGGTAATTTATCAACAATATTTTGAGTTTGTCCAGTCCTTGTCTACAAAAATTTGGACCAGGTAATTTATCAACAATATTTTGAGTTTGTCCAGTCCTTGTCTACAAAAATTTGGACAAACTCAAAATATTGTTGATAAATTACCTGTTCCATGAAGAAGTACAGAAATTGAAAAAATAATATTTTCAGGCGTTGCCTAGTATGTAGGTGAAATAATTCAATTAGATGAATCTCACTCGCATAAATAAAGGTTTCAGCTCTTTAACTTCACAAACATCAACAGATGAAATAATTGAAGGAATATAGATGTTCAAATATAGGCAGAATGGTGAATGTTACACAGTGTGTAAAGTGGCCACTTAAACCAGCCATTGACAGGTAATAAGCCCTGTAGATGCCTGGACTTCTATATTACCTTCTCCTAAATGTTCTTCTTCTCTGATGTAATATGTTAAAATTTCTAATCGATATTAGGAGTGTAAATAATGTTTATATGAAAGTAGATAACGTTATCTTTTTAGAATTATAAAGAGTACCATCTTTATATAAAAATACGATAACTTTTCAATATTATCTATTACCTCGAAAGAGGCCAGACCAATAGCAGCTATTATTACATATCACGAAAAATCGCCTCCATTTGACAATCGTCATTTTACGTTTTTATTCTTACCATGTTTATAGATTTTTTTTTCATTTTTCTTATTCTTTTTTAATTCCAAAATATGTGTTTTTAATTATTGTGATTACATGCATTTCAATTTATTTCGGAGCGCACGAATTGAACCATTGAATAGTTTTAATATGACATATGTGTAATCTTTATTGTATACATAATATGTAACAGAAATGTACATTGAATTTGAAACAAAAAATAACAAACAAGTTCATTTTCAAATGAACATATTTTTATCAAGAATTTGATAAGCTAGTGTCAAGTCCAATTAACGATAGCTTAATTGTCTTCGTTTATTTCTGAAAAACTGATATTTCAGAAGTTGGACGACAGGCGCCATACTAAATTGATTATAAATAGTATCGGTGACACCGCTTACAAAAACAATTATTTTTCTGTCTCACCTTTGGCGATGTTTTAAGCACGATTTGTTGTAAATTCTTGAAACTAGACAGTGTTATCACATAAACTCTTCACAATATATTGCTTCAACTCCGCGAACGCCTTTGCAGGTTCATTCGGCTAGCTGAAAATAACGGAGATTACGAAAATAAGTTACACAAACAACTTTTTCGTTTCGATTAAGACAGGCCGCTCGGAGCGCGTGCTCTCCCCTGAATCTCTACTTTGACACTGCGTGGACCGTGGACACTGCCAAATGCTAAAGCCGAACTGAAAATCCTCAGATCTAACTTCACGTTTTCCACTCTGCCGTATTAATTATTGTACATGCACAATGACCGTTTACAATAGCGAACATGAAAAGATGTTAAAAAAGGAATGACTAAAGTATTGCATTATTAAAAGGAATTTATCAATTTTCAATTAAGAAGTTCAGTGTTGTTTTTAGAGTTTTTTTATTTGTTAATAGACTATCAAACTAAGCCAAAAAACATATTTGGCAACGATTTTTTTATTTTGTAATTTTTAAATTACACCGCGAGCGACGCGCGACGTCACGAGTTCCAGACGGTGAGTTTTCTTGACATTTAAAAGTAAAAATACTCTAAACGTCGAAAAACATAACTACCCGGAAACCGGAAAATATATCACAACGCTATAATTAATTAGTTATTGTTGACACGTATTCACGCGAACCTGTGACGTTTAAAAGTAGTTGATTTTTATTAAAGCCATTTTATTCCATTCGATTATTTGCGAGAAACTTCTCCGCACAAAGTTTTTTTTTCTGCGTGTGAAAAAACATTTTATATTCAATTTCCCGTAGCACTGAACTTCTTCATTGAAAGAAAATCAAAATAAAATTCAATAAAAAATCCACCAGACTTAGATTTTAACAAAATATATTAAAAACCGTAACAACTTTTACATTGCAAACGAATTTTAAATATTTTTTCAAAAAATAGGTAGGTTCGTTGTTCACTGTGCTTTTATTTTAAAAACCTTGTGACTAGCTTTCATTAAAATTTGTTTTAAAAGCTATGAACTAAATAAAATAAAATTAATGTATTTATTTATTCAACGGCTTGTTAGTACATATGTCTTTAACAAAATATAAACAATAATCATTTTTAAAAATACAAAACACTTGTGCATATAAACAAAATGAACAAAAAATACAAATATATTAAAAGAGTGCAAACTATGGAAATTACGAAAAAATGTTTAAAAATATTACAAGCATAGAATTAAGAATAGTCCAGAAGGAGCGTAGAATCATATTTGAATACATCGGACTGTGTTCAATAATTCCCCCACTTAGACACACTTTCGCCGCGCGCATACTTGAAGTCACCGGGTAATATTGCCAGATCGCGAAGAATATAACCATAACACAAATGTAAGGTAAAAAAAAGCAATCTTTTGATTTCTCTAAAATTTTATTGTGCACGCGGAAACATTGATTGACACAACAGAGTAGACAAGTAAAGGGTCATTTAGTAAGAGTAATTGAATTAATGAACTTTGAACTTAAAATATAAAGCAAATTTTATTTGACATGAAACGGATATTTTTATATCATGTCAAATGATATTTGATGTTTTGAAGATAATGTCGGTCAAACGTCCACCACAGAGTTGATTAATTCGATATTCAATTTTCATTAATTCTCTCATTAAATGAGCAAAGTATGGTAAAAAAAATTACTACCCTGGAAACACTAACGAAATTTCCATTTTGTTTTTTCGACAATCTGACAGATGGAAAAATAATTTAATTTTTAAGAAATGCATTTGTTATATACACATTTATTATCTAATTACACATGAAATGTGATTGCATCCCGTTTCTTTAAGATCTTAGCAGTATTTCTTCACTTTAAAAGGACACAACGCGGCATAGTTGAATTCAAATCAGGAATTGCGTACTGAGCGACGTCTACAAATAAACTAATGTGTCAAAACGTAAACCTACTAATTTATGAGTAGTTTTTTTTTTTTTTTTTGTTAAAAGAAATATTTGCGTTATTATAATTTACGCAAATATTTCATTTTGTAGGTCAAATGCTGTCGAAATGCGATGCCTCAGGCGAATGTGTGGTAAAACGATGTATGATAGGCATTATCGACAGAATCAAGAAAGGGGTGCTGCGTTGGTTTGGACATGAGGGGCGAATGGACAGCGAAAGAACGGCTCAAAGGATCTACAGTGAGAATGTTGATGGATGCAGAAAACGAGGAAGACCGAGAAAGACATGGCACGATCAAGTCCCAAATACTTGAAGATGGACATATCAAGAGTAGGAATAATCGGCGTGCGTGCATGAGAAGATTTATGAATGTAGAGGAAGCGAGGTCTGTATGCAAAGATAGAGTGATATGGCGTTCTATCTTCTCTCCCTACCTCTATGGCTCTACTGCCATAATCCAGAAAAAAAATACGGGAATACCTTTGTATGAAGAAAAACAAGACCGTGTTTCCTCTTAAAACTTTAATTTATTTAGATTTAAGTGAGCTGAGAAGTCATTATATTCTGAACGGTATTGGCGATATCATGTAATGCTTTTGGAGAAATTAATTGACAGTATAAATGCGGATCTCTGTATTATTACTTAGTATAGAATGTATGTAAAATGGTCGAACAAAATAATAAAATGCGTAAAAGGTCGAGCTGATAACACAATCCGAGTTTATTATTTGTCGAGTACAATGTGATATTGTTTTTTTTATTTATATTGGAGATGACCCCTTTTAAACTATAATCTTATAAATAATATTTGTATGTTTGAATAGTAAAACTCTGCTTTCTTCATTATCTGTATAATATGTTCAATGTATTTTTTTCTGCGTGAATTGTATAATTGTATTTTGCGACGTTGTCCTTTTTCTAAATGGATAATTCCTCGTCTATGGTATTACGGCAGTGCGACAGTGTAATGAGCCATTAAAATGTAAAAACTGCCCAAAAAATGTTTCAAGAAGATTTTTCAAATCTCATTAAATGGGCGCATGACTATTGCTTAGTAATAAATTTAATAAACACTAAAATTGTTCACATATCTACACTATATATCTCTAAATTGAAATTGAAATACGAGCTCGTATAAATTCTTGCCTTCATTCTAAATCAAATATAGAATCAGACAAATGTAATTTTATTGTCATATTATAGAAGTTGTAAATAATCATATTACATATTTAGGATAATTTTATTTATTTTATTTAAATTTTTATTCCAGTAAAATGGCTATAAAGTTCAGAGCCAATTCTACCATATAAACATATAAACATGAACATAAATATAAATATAAACAAAAATATAACAATAAACATAAATATAACAATAAACATAAATATAAACATAAAATAAAATTTTATATTGCAGCACTTATGGTGGTCTTAACATATCGCGCCATCGCTTGAACAACGGTGATTGGATCCACTCTGCAGTGGCTTGGAGAATTTCGTTATTAGACTTTTTTAGGCGTTCCCATAGGCTCCAGGCTCTTTGGCGAGCGAAGGTGTTTATTCGTCCAGCTGTAAACATTTCAGAGGCACTGCAGTACCTAGGCAATCCGAATAATTGTCGGTATGAGTTGTTATACGTGATCCTTAATTTATTCCACGCTCCTTGCGTATAGTTGTTCCAAAGTTCCGCTGTATACATGGACGTCAAATACGTAGTAAATATGATTTTCTTCACTTCGTTACTGCATTGAAAGAAGCGTCTCGCTAGCATAAAGGCCCTGACATTAATGGCTCTTCTCTGTCTCTCTATGTCCTGATCGTCTTTACAATTATCAGTCAGTATGTGCCCTAGATATTTGACTTTTGCAGTTACCGTTAAACTGTTGTTGTCTAGGAATACAGGTGGTGATGGGTATGGGATAAATTATTGATTCTAATTTTAATTAGGTTGTTCATATTGATGGAATCTGCGACAGATTAAGGTACTGGAAACTAATTCACTTTAGATTTATAAACTAAATTTAGGGTTACATTGTTCATAAACATATGTCTCTGATACACCTTATTTTTAAGGTCACCTAATTTAATAACTACGGGAGATATTGAAAAAAATCTACATAGATAAATTAGAAAGAACTTTTATTTGGAATTAAAGCATTAAAAAAATAATCAGATCATTCTAGGGACAAACTAACGCTCAAAAACAGATTGCAATTATAATACTGAACACCGCAAACTTAGCTTTCTCCATTAAGTTTGTATAGCATAATTAGAAATGGTTGTTTGTAAACATTCAGAAACAAACTTTTTTTATACGCAAAAAAACAACATCTTTCCATTTTTTTTGTAAATGCATTTTCCTCGAATGCAACTCTGGTAGATCGATAAATAAAACATTTATGCTCCTTACATCTCTTTTACGTATTATATTGAAGATTTTAATATCTACGAACACGCACAGCGCAAAGATCTACTTTTCTCTGAAAACCGCATGTAAATCAGTTAAGCCGTTTAAAAGGAGTTCAATGACATCACACGTACAGAGGAGTTATATATATAAAGATAATGCAAAAAAAACACTAAAAATAAAATTTAAAAATTCTTTCAGCATGCATAATAAAAATCGCAGAACAAGACGCTATAGCATATTTAGTCTAAATACAGTATAAAAAGTAATAATGCATATTTTAACACTTTGTTGCGTATGTGTAGGCTATGTAACTAAAGGTATATTTTTTTTAAATCACTTATTTTAAGGCTGGTAAAACGTGAAATTGCGCCATTGAAAAAATTAATTAAATTAACAGTTGATAAAATCAATAACTTGTTATGTTATTCCCCTTAAAAATTGATTTAAAAGGTTTATAAAACTAAAGTATTCTATTTTTTTGACCTGCAGATTACGCCTCTTGAAATTTAGACTAAACTTGGTACATTGCAACCTACTCATATAATTTAAAGTATGAATGTAAAACTTGTTCTAATGATTTAAAAATAATACATTGATCAGAAACGTTATCGAAGAAAAAGCTTATTCATTCAAATAAATCATAATTATGATACAAATTATTTAAAATGTCTCCCTCGGCACGGGACTTATTTAAAAAAAAGTATCATAATACATCAATTGTAAAATAACAAATCAATAATAATATTCAATATAAAAAGTACCTACATTTTTATTGACTTTTATTTTTGTGGTGTAACTGGCCTTAGTTTAGACTAAGTAAAATAAAATAAAAACCAACGATATTTTTTATTGAATTTTTATATACATAGTTTCAAATAAATCAACTGAATTGAATAATTTGCATTGTAAATGTAAATAATTTCCCTTTTGTTTTTACAGCTTTTGGAAATGCTGAAATTCTATGCACGGTTCGAAATTAGCGATGAGAGTGGAGACCCACTCACCGACAGAGATATGACCCTTGACCACTACTCACGAATAACATCTCTTCAGGTAAAACTTTTTTTTATAACACCGTATTCCCCGTATATAACGCGGCCTCAAATATAATGCGACCTTTATATTTGGAGCTGGAATAAAAAAAAGTACAAATATAAAACAAAATATAATTAGATAAATTGTATTATAAAAAAATATGATTATTTTAATTCAGGCATGCTTGAATTATTACTTGATGCATAATTTTCTTCCCATAAAATGTTATTCCCACTCCCATCCAGATTGTTGTAAATGCAACGAATTTCATTAGTTTTGGTTGGAAATATTTGAAGAACGGAAAAGAACACGGAAATGTAATTTCATTCAGTTTTGCAAAAGGTTGGAAATATTTGAAAAAAGGAAAAGAACACGCAAATGGAATTTCATTAAGTTTTGTAAAAGGTTGGAAATATTTAAAGAAAGGAAAGGAACACGGAAATGGATCTACCTTTGATACGATTAGGACGTTCTTAAATTTTGGGCTCTAGATGATGAAATTCACTATGAATTATGTTATTTTTACAACGACGCGCGTAGAATGTAAGAATTTTTATAAAATGTTTTTGTGTAATGTCAAAAAGGTTGTTTGTTTTGTTCCAAATCTTGTAATTTTGTATTTCTTCTATTTTGATGTAAGGTAGTTACCATAAAGACGGGTCAAGAGAAGGATGGGAAAGAAAGGTAATCGGCCAGGAATAATCTCGATAAATGTTGTTATTTACTAAACAGGGTTAGAGGATCAGGATAGAGGTCAAATCGCAGGATTGTGGTGGCCAATTAACGGGACCATTTCTGGAAATGATGTTGTCACCAAATTTACCACGCAGTAAATTTTTTTTTCTGTCACGGTTTTCTAATAAATTTCATTGATTTTCTTTTTAGAAAGCTGCTTTTGCAAAATTTCCCGATTTGAGGATGTTTTCTCTTGCCAATGTTGCCAGTGTGGATACTAGAGAAAGCCTTCAAAAACATTTTGGAAACTTAAGGTAAGTTAGTACTTCTACAAAATTTTTCAGTATCTAATCAATAAAAAAAATAGTTTCATAAACATTGTTCTAATTTTTTTTTTATCAAATGTTTTGTTGATTAAGTGGGTATTTCTTTTATAAATAAAATGATTTATTTTTAGTTAATGTCTGTTAATATTAGTGCAACATGTAAAACATATTACAAAAAAAACTTAAACATAACTTTTTTATAAAAACAAATATTTGCATTCTTATGGTTTATCCAAATATTTTAATTTTGCAGCCCATTTTCTTGGAGTTGTAAATAACTCACTATTAGACAATGGGAATCAAGTTGTGGTAGAGGGGGGTTTGAACCTTGGGCCTCTGATCCATGAATCCGCGACACTAGCCACGGAACCACAACCCGGTTCTATTTTCTTTCTACGCTTAATATTACAAAAATGTACATTTTTCAGTGTGGAAAAGCTTCGAGCTATCGCTACTCACCTCAACCTAGTTCCACTTCCCGGATCTGAACATGAAGCAGAATGGCATCGCTTGGATCAAGAGTTTCTAAGGGAACTGCTGGTGAGCATCACATAAAAAATATGTCAAATAAGGGAGCCGATGAATTTGCAAAAGGGATTAAAAAATGAGAACCCTTGACGATTTTTTCCTATCTATCGGAGATATGATCAAAACTTCGAAAATATTTTCTAATGCTTGAAGGATGCCTAAATGTAAGATGTTTTTGGGTGGTCCTATGAGTTGACACAAGCAGTGGTGGTATTTCTATAAAAGCCCAAAAGCCGGGCTTGCCTAACCGATTTTAAATAAAAATGACCAAATCTGGATCTAAAGATTCCAAATAATTAATTTAATTTTTTAGAATTTTAGTACTATCGTATGTAAATACGTTACTCTTATCTGAAGACGAATTTAGCTAAAATCCGAATCCCATAAAATCCATATGCCAGGACGCTGGCAGTATGAATAGTCGTCTCGCTCTCTCATATGGGCTTCTTATGTGGCTTTCTCGGCGTAAGAAAAATTACGAACATCGCATTGCGAACATGAGATACAAACATAAGGATTACAAATTTTAGTCACATGTATAGATTGCTTTTTGTATAGAGGTTAGAAGCCAGCTTCTTTGATGTGATGTTGCGTGCAGATGCGATAGGACAGATCAAACGAATTCACGATTGTTTCTTTTGCGCTTGTTTTTTTCTCTCATTGTTAGGTTATTTTTCTCTAAATTAGTTTAAGACCCGTACTGCACTACTTATACATGTTCACACGCAATATATATTTTTTTAATGGGCCTGCCTTACTGGTTAACCCTAGGCACACCACTAGACACAAGTATTGTCGGGATGTGGTGCTTTTAAAAATTATCTTAACATGTATTGTGGAACTTGGAGAAAACTAAAAATAATTGGATTAGTTTATTTTGATGCCTTAACAATCTAATTACCCAGCCGACGATCTTATGACAATCCCAAATATTGATATGTCTTCTAGCTGGTCCCGCAAATGGAACTCCTCCAAAACTTTAAAAGGAAAACATTACGCTCTCATTCAACCTAATATCCCATCACGTCTTTGGTTTTAAAAAAAATCGCTGAACAAAAAAGATACATCCACCATTTGTCGAATGAGGATAGGGCGTTGCTGTACGAGGACTCACCTTACGAGAATTGGTGTCTTTGACTCCCCCATTTGCGATTGTCGTTTTGAAGAAGAAGATTCTTTGATTGCCCAATAAATAACCAAATGCCAACTTTTTTCAAGACTTTGGCTCCACTCATTTCCCTTCCTACAAATATCCAACTCATCTTAGCGAGCAGGAATCCATCTATATACAACCTTTTGCTTAAATTTTTTGAAACTAACAGAATCGATTTGTAGTGCTCGACTAGGGCTTGTTGTTGGATCGGTGACGGTAGCGTGAGTATGGGTGGAGGATTGACCATTTGGTGGAGGAATTGTCCTTTTTAGTTTTGAAACGAGAAAGGAGAAAGGAGAGAACTTTTTCGGAACTGTTAGACTTACCTATGTTTATGTTGCTTTCAGACCCGACGGTTGGGCCTGCCTGGTTGGGTTGCTGGTTGCGTACTGCGAACCATTTTGTTTATAAAATAATTCTACATGACATTGGCAAAAGCATACAATTTATTATGCAACTCCATTTTATTTTTAAAAAATAAGAAAATAACAGTCATATTCCGAATTCGATCGGCGTATCAATTTTAATTTAGTGATTTTACACAATACCCCTTCTGTATGCAAGTGAAATATGTTATTGTTTGCGAAGTAAAAGAGCTGAAACCTTTATCATGTGGATGAGATTCATGCGGCTGAACCAATTCACCTACTAGGCAACGCCTAAAGACAATTTTCAAATTTTTATACTTCTTCTTTTTCCAGGTAGTTAATTCAACAATGTTTTTAGTACGTCCAAATGCTTAAAGACTGGCTGGATTTCATCAGTCAATAGATGAAAGAGTTATGGAAATGTGGATGTTCAAACATAGGCAGAATGGTGAATGTTAGGAAGTGTGTAATGTGGCAAAGTGTGTAATGTGGCCAAGTGTGTTATGTGGCCACTTAAACCAGCCAATGTCAGGTCATAAGCACTGTAAATGCCTAGAACTACATATTGCCTTCTCGAAAATGTTTTCCCTCTCTGTTGCAACAAATTTAAATATGAACAACTCCCTAGGGAGGAAATCCAGCCAGTCTGCAAGCATCTGGCCTTTTGTTTGTTTAATTATTTAACATGTAAAATCACACTGTCAACGCTCCAAATATTAATTTGATCTTTTTTATTGCAGATATCCCGTCACTCGCGCCGCATCTCCCAGCTGGAAGAGTTGAATGCGATGCCTCTGTACCCCACGGAGGAGGTGGTTTGGAACGAGAGCGCCGTCCCCACGGAGTACTACAGCGGAGAGGGCTGCTTGGCCTTGCCCAAACTGAACCTGCAGTTCCTAACTCTGCACGATTACCTGCTGAGGAATTTCAACCTCTTTCGCCTCGAGAGCACATGTCAGTCAAAAAATAAAATTCCATATTTTTAGGGAATAAGAAATCAAACAATGTTTTGAGTATATCTTTATTTTTAAAATCATTCTTATGTGGCTGAAATTCCACTCGTCGATGCGCTTTGTAGCTGCAAGACTTTTTGTGATGTTAGCTATCATATTATGCGGCGGCCTCCGTGGTGTAGTGGTCAAGACGCTTGACTCACGCACGGAAGGTTCCGGGTTCGATTCCCGGTGAGAACACAAAAAAAAAAAGTGATTTTTCTCAAGCCTGGTTGTTCTGTAATGTAATTCACCACTGTAATTGGGCCTCCTGGCCTGTTGTGGTGCAAAAAAATGAAAATAAATGAAAAAAATGAATCATAGAAATCATATTATGTAAATGTTATCAACTATCAAATATCTAAATTTAGTAAATGAAGTCTAGAATTTCAACCGTCCATGCACTCAGTAGCTGCAAGACTTGTTGTAATCTAACTTCTATTTTTATAAATTTGTTTTATTTCGTTTTTTTAAAAATCACTTTTCAAAAAAAACTTGATTGTCAAATAAATAAAAAAATGTAAATAGGGGCTAGATTCTTACTGTCTATGCGCTCTGTAGCTGCAAGACGTGCTGTAATCTAGCTCTTATATATCATAATTCTGGTTATATATCATAATTGGAGACGAGGAACTAGAATCCCAACCGTCCATGTGCTCTGTAGCTGCAAGATGTGCAGGGATATTTATTTATTGTACTGTACCCTTGAGGTGATGTTCACAAAATATGACGCTATATAAATTATCCAAACATGTATGTCCAAATGCTTGCAGACTGGCTGGATTTTCTCCCTAGGGAGTTGTTTATATTTAAATTTGTTGCAAAAGAGCGGGAATATGAGAGTCTAGGCATTTACAGTGCTGATAACCTGTCATTGGCTGGTTTAAGTGGCTACTTTACACATTGTGTAACATTCACCATCCTGCCTATGTTTGAACATCCACATTTTCTTAACTCTTCCATCTGTTGACTTTTGTAAAGTAAAAGAGCTGAAACCTTTATCATGTGAGTGAGATTCATTCGGCTGAGCTAGACTCTCATACTCCCTTCTCAAAAATGTTTTCCCTCTCTGTTGCAACAAATTTAAATAAAAAATTAAATAGAATCAAAACCCGAGATGAGTGTTTTTGACTCGATGGCTGCTCTCACCTAAAAGTCCTGAATAAGGAAGTCGAGATTTGTATGAAATATTGGTTTTCGTTTCGTATTAATGAATTTTTCAAAAACAATAAACATGATTCAAATTTGTTGCCATGTTCAAATAAAAAACACTAATTAATAACTCTAAAATACATCTTTTCAGATGAAATCCGGCAGGACATTGAAGACGCTATTGGGAGACTATGTCCCTGGTAAGTTGTGATAGAAAAAAAAAAAAAAAACTCAACTTGGAGACACATTTATGTTACACAATTTATAATTGACTATATATGTACTTAATGTTATTATTAGAGCATACATACGAATATGTTTATGTGTGCACCATTTCAAAGTTTAAATAAATTAATGAAATAAAAATCCGAGCGATTCTCATAATTTTTCTTTCAATGTAGGAAAGCGGAGGATGGAGGAGTATTCTTCGGAGGATGGGCACGTATGGCGCACCCGGTGTCCGGCTTCGCTGTCGTGGAAGTAGCCAAGCCCAACATCGGAGAGAAGAAACCGTCCCGAGTTCGAGCAGATGTCACCGTGATTCTGTCAGTGAAAAATGACATCAAAACTGAATGGGAAAACTTGAGGAAACGAGATGTCTGTTTTCTCGTCACGATCAAACCCACACAACCCATAGGTGATATTAGCATTCCTTTAAACTTTAGAACATCCCATATTCCTTTATTATTATTTTGATAATCAATATTACACCATTTAAAAAAATATATATCTCATGGGCCCTGTACCCAGTGGCGGTATTTCCATAGAAGCCCATAAGCCGGGCTTGCCTATTAATTTTATTTCAAAATTACCAAATCTGGACCAAACGCTTAAAAATAATTCTTTCGTTGTTTAAATTTCGCGCCAAATGAGAATTAGAGATCTGTTCGACGTTGGTACTGTTCGCATCCCGGATCCAAACCGTATGAAATCCGTGTGCGCGAACGACACTATGTATTCTTATCTCGCTCACGCACGTGGGGTTCTTATGGGGCTTATTTCACGGTGCAATTCGCATGTAAACAAACAGTAAACTCATAAAATGTTTGTCTGTATATGTTGAGTTTTATATGGGAATCTGAAGCCAGCTTCTTTAAGGTAAAGTTGGCAGAGAGCGTATCTTGTATTTCGTATCGATCAAACTTTACGATTGTTTATTATGCTCTTTTTTACGGAATTTGATAATTTTAAACGGTTATTTTTATCTTCATTGATTAAAGACCCGTACTGGTTAAGATTTATGATAATTAACTTCATTTTGTGCAAACGTCATATATAAAAAGAATTCGGAGATGGCCGACGTTTCTTTTTTATTTGCCTATCTACTATCCTTTTCCTTTTCCTTTTCCAATATTCTATATCAATTATAATTTATCTTTATTATATTTATTTATCTATGGGTTCCGATGACTATTATTCAACTCTACGCATGCTATATTTTATTAATGCTACTTGTTGGTAATGGTTGTTATCTAAGGAATTACTTTATATAAAAAAATATTGTGTTTTCTTTTTTTCGTTTATTTAAAAGAACTCAGAAAGATCATCCTATGCATATTTTCATAAAATATTGTTATTCGTCATAATACACAATAACACCTTTTGGATGCTTTGTAGACTGTACAACTGTAGTGAAGAAAGCATACATCATGTTTTCACACAAGTGAATTCATCACCATTCCTTTGCCGCACCTAATGGTGCATAGAGCACTGCAATCGCAGTATATCTTAATTTTTTTTGCTACATGAAGGTAAGATGATCAGTCTTACGCTTCAAGTACCAGTCCAGGGACTATGACACATTCTAGTGTAAAAACACCTTTTTAAATAAGTATTTCAAATCATCCATGTCGGGAATCGAACCCGAGACCTTTTGCATGGTAGGCAAATGCGCTGACCACTATACTATGAGGCCGTCAGGGAATTGCACCACATGTGAATTAAAAATATATATATATGGGCTTGCCTTACTCGTAAACCCTAGGCACGCTACTGCCTGTACCATAAATATCCGAACATGTCTTGTAAATGCAAAGCGCATGGGCGATTGGGATTCTAGTTTTCAATTTCCAACTATGGTTGATTTGAACAACAGATAGGCAGATTCGAACTGAATCACAAGACCTTTTGCAGTCACACTCGTACTCGTACTCGGGCGGTTGGAATTCTAGACCCTTTATTTATTTTTAATTTACGTATATGTACATTACAGCACACCTGCCAATAGGGAAATATCAGATCTATGAAATACTGCCCTGTAAAAATATATATTTTTTGCTAATTATTAGTAGCATAAAAAATATTTTGAAATTTGTAATTTTGAATTCCCGCAAAAACGGTCATTGCATTGGCCACGCCCCTAATACGTCACGATTCATATTTATTTGTTCCTGGCCATTGAAATTTGTTTAGAATATTATCACGAATCTTGACGTCACAACAACCAAGGCCAAACACGTCGTGTTTTTCTAGCAATGTATTTTTATTCAATTTCATTTTTACATTTATGTATGCAAACATTTCTCCACAATATCCATATTGATTTTGAACGTACAATTAATTATTCTAAATCCATTTCTTATATTTTTATCGGTATTCGTAGTATGTGATATTTCCATATTACAATGTACGTATGAGTGTTTAAAAAAAACCTGTTAAAAAATGTACATAATACATCAATATTTTGAGTTTGTCCAAGTGTTTGTGGACAAAAGACTGGATTTCACCCCCTAGGGAGTCATTAAGATTAACAAATTACAACAGAGATGAAGAACATTTTAAAGAAGGGAATATGGAAGTCCTGGATTTACAGGGCTTATGACCTGTCATTGGCTGGTTTAAGTAGCCATTTTACACAATGTGTAACATTCACCATTCTAGCTGTGTTTAAACATCCATATTTTTTCGATTCTTCCATCTGTTGGCCACTTAAACCAACCAATGACAAGTCATAAGCCCTGTAAATGCCTGGACTTCCATATTCCCTTCTCTAAAATGTTCTTCATCTCTGTTGTAATTTTTTAAGCATAATATAACATTTAAAGGTCCAGACATATAAACATTTAGCCCATTAAATATGTAAACTCTAAAACATTTAAGTTTGTAAGTGAAAATTCTTGATGGAAGTTCATTGTAATTTATTATATAAATAAAACACGAGTGATACTTTAATCCACAAATTTGGAATATCCAGTGACCGGTTTCATCGCTTTCGCGACATCTTCGAGACTGGTACCTTATTTAAAGAATTAAATGTATTTATACAAAACAGAGGTAACGATAGATAGTTCAAAGTTATATGTAAGTAAATTAAATAAAGTTATTTTTATCTTAAGGATCATTATCAAAAAATAAATAAATAAATCAAAAATAAATAAAATAAAATACTTAAACTCATTAAAATAGCATTATATCAACTCATTAGTTAACCCGAAGAATTTTTTTTTGATCATGATCCTTTAGATAAAAATAACTTTATTTAATTTACTTACATATTACTTTGAATTATCTATCCTTACCTCTGTTTGGTATAAATACATTTAACTCTTTAATAAAGGTACCAGTCTCGAAGATGTCGCGAAAGCGATGAAACCGGTCACTTGATATTCCAAATTTGTGGATTAAAGTATCACTCGTGTATTATTTATATAATAAATGTAAACTTTACTTACTTAAAACACCATAAAAATTATTAAATAAGATTTACATTAAATTCTCATTTATACATCGATCGAAGGAGCACGTGTGGCTCCGAAACCGGTCGGCAATGAGGAACTTCAGCCCTACGGGAAGTTGGATACAAAAAGTGTTTTCTTGCGCGCGGTAAAAATTAGAGCATTAAATTGTACGGCAAAGTTTCTTGAAAATGTACGAAAAAAATTATAAAAAATATTTTAATAAAAACGCACTACTTTGATTGATGTCACTGGTTTATATGAACCAACCAATGATGCGAGAGTTCGGAAGGATATCTGTTTGGTTTACCTTAAACGAACCAATGGGAAGAACTAACAGGGAACAACCCCTGACGTCTCACGCGGAGTTGTTTCAGAAATACTAAACTTTAAAAATAAAAATAAAAACTAACTATTTAAAAATACTGAACTAACTAGACTAGACGAGACATAAAATGACTAGACAATATTAAATTTCTAATGTAACCCTAACGGGTTTTTTTAAAATTGTAAATAAATAAAAAAAATATAAAAAAATCATAGCGCTGATAAAACGATAAGTAAAAAAATAAATTTTTTTTTTTGCTCAGTTTAATAGTCTTTGGCTTCAGGACTGTGGAGCAGATTTTCCGGGCAGCACAAGACAGGGAGACATTTGACAGCGTGATTGCCAACGTTGGGGATACCTGACAGGGCACTAAGAGAAGAAGAATAGTCTTTTAAAAAAATTAAAAAAGACACTGAACTTCCTCATTAAGTAAATAATAAGTGGTTGAAAGCAAACTATTTTAATTTTAAAAAAATTGCCAAAGTAAGAAGTGTGTCTTTTAAATATGATTTCAGGCACTAAATATGACCACCATAAGCCGTTCCTGTACCAGACTGGGGTGGTGTGCGTGCGCGGGTGTGAGGTGGAGGGGATGTTGGACGCGGGGGGAAGGGTGATAGAGGACGGTATTGGAGAGCGACCGCAGCTCGCTGGAGACTCGCGAACTTTCCGTGTGTGCTTGGACCCTAATCAGTATGCCCAAGACCTGGATGCCTCTAGCAAAGGGAAAGAGGTATGAATTAACTAGATTAAAAATTAATTAAAACAAATAAAATATTCTACCGTTTCCCCGCGGGTAGGGATAGTGGATAGAAAGCAATATCACTCTGTCTTTGCATACGGACCTTTCTTTCTCTACATTCTACTACTTTTGATATGCCATCTTCAAGTATTTGTTTAATTGGTTATACCATCAATGTTTGAGTATGTCCAAATGCTTGCAGACTGGCTGGATTTCCTCCCTAGGAAGTTATTCATATTTGAATATATTTCAACAGAGAGGGAAAACATTTTTGAGAAGGCAATATGGAAGTCTAGGCATTTACAGGGCTTATGACCTGGACATACTCAAATATTGTTGAATTACTACCCGGTAAAAGAAGAAGTATAAAAATTGGAAAATTGTTTTCAGGCATTGCCTAGTAGGTGATTTGGTTCAGCCGGATGAATCTCACCCACGTGATAAAGGTTTCAGCTCTTTTACTTCACAAAAGTCAACAGATGGAAGAGTTGTGGAAATGTGGATGTTCAAACATAGGCAGAATGGTGAATGTTACAGTGTGTAAAGTGGCTACTTAAACCAGCCAACGAAAGACTGGATTTCACCCCCTAGGGAGTCATTAAGATTAACAATTCACAACAGAGATGAAGAACATTTTAGAGAAGGGAATATGGAAGTCCTGGATTTACAAGGCTTATGACCTGTCATTGGCTGGTTTAAGTAGCCACTTTACACAATATGCAACAGTCACCATTCTGCCTGTGTTTGAACATCCATATTTTTTCGATTCTTCCATCAGTTGGCCACTTAAACCAGCCAATGACAGGTCATCAGCCCTGTAAATGCCTAGACCTCCATATTCCCTTCTCAAAAATGTTTTCCCTCCCTGTTGAAATAAATTTAAATATGGTTGTGCCATGCCTATCTCAGGCTTCCTCGTTTTCTGTATCCGTCAGCATTCATATCCTAAATCATTTTAGCCGTTCAATAGGTGTCCATTCATTCTACATGTCTAATCCAACACACCACTCCTTTCTTGACTTTGTCGATAATGCTTGTCTTATCCTTACAGAATACACGGATCTCAACATCTATGGCACAATAATACATATCTTAAAACATTTAATACTAGATGACACAAGTACATGGTTTACTAATAAACCCATCTAAAACACAAATTATGTTTGCGGGTAGTCAAAGATTGCTTAGTAAGCTAGACGTATCTTCACTTAATCCTCTTAAAGCCAATGGTACCAATATTCAATACAGGAAATCCGCAAAAAATCTAGGAGTACAAATGGATGAACATCTCTGCTGGCGAGCTCATACTTATGAATTAAGCCGCAAAATATTTTTCAGTCTACACTCGAAGGTTAACTCACTTAGAAGGTTGCGAAAATTCTTACCCATTAATAATAAATGCACTCTAGTACAAGCATTACTACTACCCATTCTAGATGTTTCTATGTATACGCTGATGTTTCTATGACTGATTTAAGCTGTGAGCAACTCGATAAACTTCAGAATACATGCATAAGGTACATTTTTGGTCTTAGGAAATATGGCCACATTTCTGATTATCGTAGGCAACTGAAATGGCTCAAAATTAGACAGCGGAGAGACTATCACTCCCTCTCACTTCTGTTCCATGTACTTCATAGTCCTAACGCTCCTATATACCTGCGTGAAAAATTTCAACGCTTATCAGTTCATGGTTTACCTCTTCGTTCTAATTCTCAAGGCACTCTCTTAATACCCATCCACAATTCCTCTTTGTCCTCTTACTCATATAATGTCCATGCGGCTCGACTGTGGAATCATCCCATCCACCATCAAAGATGTTTCTACATTATCTCTGTTTAAATCACGTCTGAAGAAACATCTCCTTTCTCTTCCTTAATCTCTCCCCCTTTCCTTTTCCCTCTTTTTTCCTTTTTCTCATTGAGTAATAGTTTTGATTTAAGGTAATTTATAAACAAATACGTTTATATCTATTTTTATATATCTTTAGCTTTTCAATCTTTTTTTTCTATTGAATATGTTCTGTAACTTGAATTATAAAAATAAAACTATAATTTTATTGATTGGTTGGAAGAAATTGCCATTTGGCAATAAGCCCGCCAATGTACAAATAACATTATCTACAAAAAGTTAAATAAATAAATTAACTTTAATTTTAGGCTTTGTTCATGCGAATAAATCTTAGATTACTGATAGCACAAGTGTGTGTTACTGCTATCCTGTAAAAAAATTTTTTTTTGTGTTGTGTCGCTATCATTCCCTGGATGCGATACCAATGAAATTAATTTGTATTATATTGTTTTTATTTTTCAATGTTTCTTACTTGAGATTTAATGGATTGTTTTCAGGATGTATACGAATCGTTCACTGTATTAATGCGTCGTAAACCAAAAGAAAACAACTTCAAAGCCGTGCTGGAGACGATCCGAGAACTGATGAACACTGAGTGTGTCGTTCCAGACTGGCTACACGACATTATCCTCGGCTACGGAGACCCTGGCCAGGCACATTATTCCAGGTGACAATCTGTTTTCTAAAATGTAAATTAGTATTTTTATTATAAAACATTTCAACTAATTTACTCAACACGGGTTTTACCCAAAGAGCTGAAATGTACACGAACCAATATAAAAAAAACACACTCAATATTATTTTTATTGGACCATAGTAAAATTACAAACAAAACATTTAAGGCGTTAAATTGTGGGACAACATATCAAGCCAGGAAATCTTGAGCAATGGTTTGATATTATGAATATAGTATTTGCCTCTTAAACATAGTTTCTCTCATGTAAAATATGTCAATCTCCAAAGTGATCATGTTCAGCTGCCTGACTGCTCTTTCAATCGGCATCACCAGAGATTGGTTCTGGAAGCCAGGAGGCAAAAAAGCATAAAATAATAATGTCAAAACTCTTTATTTCAGTACTTAATTAAAAACAACATAACCGGTATTCTAATGTACAAAATGTTATACAGCAGGGCCTCGCTAATCCGGACTCCCGCTTATTCGATGATTGTGGAGACGGGTCATAAGCGGAAGAGATTTTTTTAAGACAGCTAGTTAAACTTCTGTTTTTTAGCTTCATTTCAAACTTTCAGCCTTCCTACATGTTTATTAATCACTTTTGTTATTACTGTCCAGGTTATCTTTTAATAATTAAAGAAATTTCTAAAATTAACATGCATGTTTTATTACCATTAAATTATTGAAGACCACAATCGGACACCTTGGTAATCCGCCATGGTCCTATTATTTGCCTGACTGGATTGTCGAGGCCCTACTGTACCATTTATTGATTTGGCATTTGTAAATATTAAATTTTAAAAAATTTTGACCACACGAGGGTTTACTAAATATTCCCAATACTAAAGTAATTGAAATTCTTAGGTTTTCACATCAATTCTGTTATTGTACCCATTTTTTTCCAATATTTTAACCTCGATGATAGACGTTTCAATGCGTTCCTTAAACATCAGCAAAGAGTGCGAAAGACCCATGGCTCTGATGTATAACTCAGAAATACTTTATGTATGAATTATACTGAATGTGATTATTAATTTATGCTTTAGTGATTTGGCCTTTTCATTAATCTGAAACATAATTTTAGAATGCCAAATGAAATAGCAAGTATGGATTTCAATGACACCTTCCTGGACATGGACCATTTGCGGAAAAGTTTTCCCGATTATCAAATCAAAGCAGTTACAGATGATCCCAAGAAGTTGGTTCGTCCCTTCAAGTAAGTTACGACTTCTTTTTTATTCTTGTCTCTCTTTTAAAACGAAATACATACCTACGTATTTCAAAAACACAAACAAACTATCACGCCGTTTCCTCATAGGAGCAGGCATAAAGAATAGAACGCCATCTCTTTATTTGCAAATGGACCTCGCTTCCTCTACATTCATACATCTTCTCGTGCACGCTAGCCGATTATTCTGACTTCTGACATGTTCATCTTCAAGTATTTGTTAGATTTGGCCATGCCATGTCTTTCTCGACCTGGCTCGTTTACTGCATCCATCAACATTCGCATTGTAAATATTTTTCACCGTTCTTTCATTTGCCTGAGACATCGCATTTTGATGTCATTCAACCTGCTTTCATCCTAGTTTTTCCAAAGAGGAAGTTCAATGCTACGGGAAATTGGATATAAAAAATGTTTTCTTAAGTGCATTAAAAATTAGAGCATTAAATTGTAAGGCGAAGTTTCTTAAAATTGTATGAAAAAAAAATGGTTTTGATAAGAATTAACTACTTTGAATTACGTCACAACTTCTTCCGAATCAACCAACGATTGAGTATTGTGATAGATTTCTGGGTCAGGGGGAAATTCATAATTACAAAACCTTCAAAAATCATTGCGCTGATAATACAATACATCAAATTTTGGTTTAGTTTGATAGTCTATAAACAAATAAAAAAATGACAAAAAAACCACTGAGTTTCCTCATTCCATACTAAGGGTCGGCACTGGAACGTAGCTATAAGAAGAAATATCTAATTATTACCACATATTTTACTACTCCTCTTTTACCTTTCGTAGATGTTTATTGTCCATGTATTTTCTGTTTCCAGGTTGACATTTGAAGATGTTCTGCATAAGAATGATGAAGAGAATGAGGGGGAATCTTCAGATAAAGGACGAAAAAGTATAATTGTGGAGCCACACGTGCCCCCTAGTAGAGGACCGTATGTGTTTAATGAACCAAAAAAGTAAGACATTTTCACATCCATTTTGTATATTATCGAATATTTCATATCAAATAATTTTTAATATATCGCCGATGACACCGCGTAACCTGCTTTTTTAACGAAAATGTTTTACTGCAGAGAATTTTTTATAGGTACTATAGTCCTTAAAATGTAAGATGATTAGAATGTCAGTTTTCAGAAAAACTGACGACATAACTTTGTAGTAACATCTAAGGAGTGATTTATATTGACACACGAAAAATCATTATTTGGTAAGTTAATTTATTTTTGTAACACAATTCTTGACATATAAATCAACATAAATATATAAAATCCGCTTTAAAACTAAAATAAACCTTATTATTAAGGACGTTCTTACAAGGTTACATCATTTTGCAAAAACGTTAGAGATGGGACAAATCGATCAATGTAAATTGATCAAATAAAAAAATAATTTGTTCGATAATGTTCACGAAAAAAGTATAAATGTCTTATTTTTGGTGAATAATTGTATTCAACACACTATAATAGGCTTGTTTTTGCGTTTTTTTAAATCAATTTTAGGAAACAGAGTTTCATGTTTGCGTGAAAAACTGATAAAATCGATTTGATCGGTACATGATCAGTGATCAGTAATTTCCCATCACTGTTGATGTGAGTTTGACAGCTGTCATTCTAATCATCTTACATTTTAAGGACTACAAGAGCCGTTAATTTTAAATTATTGCTATTTTCACTATAAATAATGAAAGTTTTTCTGATACTCTACTCTACTACGGTATCTTACTACTACTACTACCACTACTACTACCATCACGCCATTTTTCGTAAGGGTAGGCAGAGAGAATGGACCACCATGCACATGTATCCTGGCATACATCTCTAGCTTCTTCCACATTTATACATCTTGTCACACATGCCCTTCGGTCCTGCCTGCTTTTGACATGACCAGACTTAAAATTTTGGTTTATCTGATCATAGCACTTCTTCCTTGGTCGCCTTCGTCTCACATTACCGTTCATTTTTGCCATATTTACTTGTTTTACCATTCTTTCGTCGTCCATTCGTTCTACATGACTAAACCATCTCAGAGACCCTTTCTTAATCTTATCAATTATACCTGCCTCAGATTTACACTCTCGCCTGATTTCACCATTCGTAACCCTGTCATACGAGATCGCACTTCAACCGCGTTCACTCGGCTTTCATCCTTCCTCTGCCAGTTCTATGTTTTACTTCCATTCCTACATAAGTGTTGGGACTAAAACTCTTTTGTGCACTGCCAGTTTAGCTTCGATTGACATATTTTTATTAGCAATTACTGTGCTTAGTGTGCCGTTCATTATGTTGCCCGCATTCACTCTTCATCATTCATCTCTTGAAAACATGCTTCCCAGATACACAAATTCTTCTACTTGTTCGAGACATTAATTGTTAACATTTATTATGCAGTCAGTAACCTCACTTCCCCTTTCAAATACCATATTTTTTTACTTACTTTTGTTCATCGCCAATTCGCTCTCCAGGCATACATCATACATTCTAGAAACTATTTGTTGCAATCCTCCTTGCTGCTTACTAAAAGAACTGCATCATCAGCGTACAACAAGCAGCTTACTGAAAAATTTGGATGATTGAAGTCTTAAATAATATATTAACAGAACACTTTTTAGTATCACCGACGATATATTATATATATGTACAGTTTGCATACATATGCATAAGGGTGGGCATTATTGCCTTAAGGCAATTTCTTCCTACAATCCGTTCAATTTGAGAAAATCAGTGGTATATGAACATATTGTTGGTAAATTATAATATTTTCATTATACAACAAAATATTGATAAACATATCTATTTTTTAAGAAATAAAAATTAGGATACATACTAATCATATGCTATTAAATAATTTGTTATTTTTAGAAACGCCATATTGTTTACTCCTACACAAGTAGAAGCCATCAGAGCCGGTATGCAGCCCGGACTAACATTGGTAGTAGGACCTCCGGGAACTGGTATGTAAAATCAATTCTTCTGTTTTTACTTTGGGCAGATAATCATGCAGCAATTTTATGAGTTGTTACACCATGTGTCATTAGCTTTTCTTCTTGACATTTAGCAGAAAGTAAAAAAATATATTTATACTATGGAAATTTTGTTTCTATAAAAAGAACAAACTGAATTTAGGGGGCGATTACATTGGAAAGTTAACAGAGTTAAATTCGATTGCCTGTAAAGTAAAATCAAATTTTCTGTATGGAAAATTTAATATTCGTGTTAAAAAAATTAGAAACATGTTTAATTAGTTTCAGTCATTTAAAATGTTCATCCAAATATATTAATTCTTTTATTTTATTTCTAATGAACCTTTTTATTTTTTCTATTCTCTATAAACACCTCGCTGGGCATAGCCTATTTTGAGGTGCTCATTTACATTATTTTTATATTATGTTTTAGTCACAGTAGTTGGTATCTATAATAATATATACGTACATACACACACATAAATGTATGCATAGATGTACATGTACATGTATAAATTAATAGTAAAAACAATAAAAATAATAACGAAACATCGTAATATAATACACATAGGTACTGTGTAGATATTAAGCCGAGAAGCATGCCACCGTCGCGGACTATTTGGCTCCTCTACACCGGCCAGCTGCCGGTCCTCCAACATCCGCACAAATACCCATATACATATACAACAATGTTTGATATATTAATCAAAAACACTGTCTGGATATAAACATAAATTATAAAGAGCAGACATGCACTGTACTATATACGACACTAGAGCCGGGCTGTGGTTCCATGCCTAGTGTCGCGGACTCGCGGATCAGCGATCCGAGATTTGAACCCCACTCTACCACAACTCGGTTACCACTTTTTAATTATGAGTGATTTACAACTCTGAAAGACGGATAATTCGATTTTACTTTATAGATAGTTGAAGATAACTTTGTTACCTTCCCACAGTGCCAGATCTGAGGGGCACTAGCGCCCCGTCAGTTACTGAAAAGGGACGGGAATACATATACGCATTCATAAATTAATATGAGTGTACTATTTTTCCCTTCTTTGCCAGCAAGTATCTGAATCTTTGTGCCAATTGAACTTTTGATAGGTACGGGGCCCTGCCTCATTGTAATCGGTCCCTAGACTGAGATCTTAAACAAAATAAAAGATTTATAATGCATTATTTTTATTTATAAATTTATTGCAAAAAAAATATATACATGCTTAATAACAGGGAATCTATATAAAACCAATTAATGTAAAATGAAAACGGAGTGTTCTCTGTTTATGATAGTCTCCATCTAACATGGCACAGCCTGTTCTAAGATGGAGATTTTTTATCTTTAGAGCGTAAGTAGTCCTATACTAATAAAACAATAACATAAAAAAGAAAAACTGAAACTACTTAATTATAAATGTAAAAGAATTATAGGGAATCACATTTTTTTAAATATTACTAATATGCATCTTTCCTGTTTATATGCTATCTTGGAGGTCTAATTTATTTTGATGCACGTTTCCAAATGTTGCTGTATTTAAATATTGGAAAATTATTTAATGTATAAAATTTCTCGTATTTCTTTTTGTAAATCGTTTTAATATTAATTTTCACTCCAGGTAAAACTGACGTGGCTGTTCAGATAATCTCCAACCTGTACCACAACTTCCCCTGGCAGAGAACCCTCATTGTAACCCACTCCAACCAGGCGCTTAATCAGCTGTTTGAGAAGATCATGACCCTCGATGTGGATGAGAGGCATCTACTCCGTCTCGGTCATGGAGAGGAAGCCCTGGACACCGATAAAGATTTCTCTAGGTAGATTTTTTAAATATTCTAGGCATACATAACATGAAAAAATAAATTTAAATGTTAAGATAAAAATACTCAGTAAATAAAGTAAAAGGAAGCTATCCTCTCTGAATTTTCTTTCAGTAAAATGAAAGATGTCGATATCCGAAGAGATATGGTTGTCTAAAGACATCGCTTTTCCTAATGGGGTTACCATTGGCAGGCTGGTTCTGCAAGCAGGAACATAAAACAGCTTAAGCCGCTGATGTCTAAGGTACTCATTAGGAACATACAGATAAATACTCTCCATTACACCTAAGGTGATCATAATACCACGGATCAATCTGAAAAATTACATAAGCAAATATGCATTTCTTCTTTTGTAGCCAAGTATTCTCAGTATGAAGTCTGATGGGTGCAACCACGGATAATATCCGCACTCCCCTAAGTAAAGACACCTCAGAAATTTCTTCTGAACCATCTCCAGCATAACAGAGTATTTCAATTCGCGAGGCGCCCAGATCAGAGATTCACTCTCGGTGAGTTGTTACTCTACAGTTACTAATATATCTTCTTCTTCCCCAGGTACGGCCGAGTGAACTACGTGCTTTTAAAGCGCCTGGCTTTGCTGGAGTCGGTGCAGAGGCTGCAAGAGAGTCTCGGGGAGGCGGAGGGGGGAGACGTGGGGGCCACCTGCGAAACAGCTGCGCACTTCTACCTGTACCAGGTGCTCGCGCGCTGGGAGAAATTCCTCTCCGTGTGCAAAGGGTCCAAACAAAAGGTTTTATTTTTTTTGCTTTCGTTTGTGGTCTCAGCTGGCCCCCTCAATTTCCCTTTGGGGTTATTCAATACAATATCATAGATGTTTTCCACGTTTTCTGGTGTACTGTCCAGATCGTTCAGCGTCATCGGTGCTTGTACGGCCACAACAAACTTTTGAATCATCTTTATCGATGGTGCAGAGTCCGGATAATACTTACCTAGCTTGGCTTTGGTCTCGGTTATTGTTTTCTTTTGTAAATAATAATTTTTAATCAGAACATAAAACTCAGATTTTTCCATTCCATTTTAAAAAAACACAAAGGTTGGTTGCTTCTCACTGCTGTAACTTGTAAATGCGTAAACAAAAATGGCTGAAATTTTGACAGACATCTAATGAAGGATGAAGCTTTTTGTGATTGGTTCACATGAGTGCATACTAACGCCATCTCTTGGGATTATTCCAAATTTTTTGATCCACCTAGCGTCACGGTTGCACAGATGAAATATCAATCAAACGTCTTCGTTTGTTTTTACTACTTTTATTTACGACCTCTGAGTGCTTACGCCAAAGCTGGCATCTACGAGAATTCACCATTCTCGTATTACCTCGGGATTGTGGATTTTTTAAAACAATAACATGTAAACCTTCATTAATAAAATACTATTCTTATATTTTAGGATATACCTGTTGCCTTGATCTCTACAGAATTTCCCTTCCACGGGTTCTTTGACAATGCTCCAAAGCCACTTTTCAAATGCAAGACGTATGAAGAAGATATGGCAATCGCCGAAGGATGTTTCAAGTAAGATGAATTTATAGCCTGTTGGCATAAATATTGTTAGGAACTGAGTAAACGGCATCCTACGCTTTTTTTCATGACCAATGGTGGAGATTGCCATCTTTGTTTTCACCCCATATACTGATTTTTTGTTATTGTTGCAGATATATAGAAAGGATATTTGAGGAGCTTGATGAATTTAGAGCCTTCGAGCTTCTGCGGTCAGGCCTCGATAGATCAAAATACTTGCTGGTTAAGGAAGCTAAAATTATTGCCATGACATGCACCCACGCTGCTCTCAAGAGAAAGGAACTTGTAGATATGGGTACGGTACATCTTTAATACTTAACTAATGTGTCTTTTAAGTATTCTCAAAATACCTCACCTAAAAACAAGCAATTTACATACAATCAATCTGATAACAAATCACCTTCCATTACAAATAAATAACGAATTCCCCTTAAATCCAGTATTTGCATACAAAAATTCTTACTCAATTAGTGTTCATTTAAATATATATGAATTGAAGATTCATTTACTCCCATACGGTCTATATAAATTGGTTATGTATTTTGTGATTATTTTAGTTTTTTATTGTTTATTATGTTGATGATAATTAGGTTAATTGGATTAATTACGTTTTTTATTTTATTGTTATTATTATGTTAACTTTGTTGAATAGCTAATCTTAGGCATGTTTCACATTTTGTAAAATGTTTCCCTCGGCACGGGACACCCCAGTGAATACAAACAATGTAAAAGTATAAATAAATACCTTCTGAAATAAAAAAACGGAGGTTTATTTTTTGATTATGTCATCATTTCTTTTTTGCACCTAATGCCTAAACCGCTGTATCAATACACCAATGGCAGCGTATTTTGATCAGTTTTTGTTACTTGAGGGCAAGATCAGTATTACGCTTCAGCTACCAGTGCAGGCACATATTTTAGTTTGAAAACACACTTTAAATCAATCAATTCAAATCAATTCCTATCAACCATATCAGGAATCGAACCCGAGACCTCCTGCATGGTAGCGCTGATCGCGCTGACCATACTGGTATCCCTAAATACACCTTTTTTTTTTTAACTTAAATTTGTAGCCAAAATTACACAGAAAAAATTGTTTTGTAACAAATTCCTGAAGTCCTTCTAAATATTATTTAAGCCAAGTTTTAAATATATTTCGCCAAAATTGATTCTTATATGATTCAATAAACATATATTAATAACATTAATGTTTCATGAACTTTGTTGATAAATGTTTCATGAGTTGGGGACCCAGTTTTCATTCAAATGAATGTCAAATAATTTTTAAATTTTTAATTAGAATACAATATTTTTTTAAATCCATAGAGCACAGAACCGAACAGAACTCAGGTTGTGCACGATGCTGAAAGGGAATGATAATAACAAATTAATGATCTCGTAAAACCAACTCTATATTTCTTTATTTAAAAATAAAGTGTCTTAAAACCAGAATCATTTTATGAAATTGCTTTGACTCTATTCGCGTCATTTTTCTAGGTTTTAAATATGACAATATCCTGATGGAAGAAGCGGCTCAAATATTAGAGATAGAGACATTCATACCTCTGCTGCTGCAGAACCCTCAAGATGGATTCTCCCGCCTGAAGCGATGGATCATGATAGGAGACCATCACCAACTCCCTCCAGTTATAAAGAACATGGCCTTCCAGAAATACTCAAACATGGAGCAGAGTCTGTTCACGAGGATGGTGAGACTCGGAGTTCCCACTGTGGACCTGGATGCCCAAGGAAGAGCGAGAGCTAGGTAAGAAACGCGATGACTGTCTTATGAATTACAAAATATACCATGGAAGCATTTTCTAATAAATTAGTAGGTAATCATGAAAATAAACTACTCTAATATTTTTTATTTTTTTATTATTTTTATTTAAATCTTAAAGTAGGGCACACATATCATACATATTGTTATGTGTGTTCTAATAATAACATTGCAAATATATTTAATTTATAAATTGTTTATCACATATGTCTTGACCATTATTTTAAATTTTGATGTGTTTTTTTCTTCATAAATATTTTTTTCCATTTCGTAATACTTTTTAATTGCTTTAAATAAAATTGAATTTTGTGACTTTGCCTTTTTCCTAAATGGAAGTCTAATTTTGTTCTTTTAATACTAGAGAGTATTGTGATCGTGTTCATGCTGGTTCCGATCAATTTTTTTCCAAAATTCTGTTTTTTTATTAGAGTTTATAATTTTATGAACAAATATCATTGTTATGTATATTTCATTGTTTTGATGGTGAAAACACTAATACCATAGAATTAGACTGTACCAGAAGGCGCGTAAAACTAAGTTTTAATATATTGTACTGTGTCCAAAAGTCCCCCCTCTACACGACATCCCGCCGCGCGCATGCGTGTGGCCCCGTAATATTGACAGACTGTGAACAATATACACAAATATAAGATAATTTTGTGTTATGTTATGCAGTGAAGCCTCTATCTATCGTTACATAGCATCTGTTTGAAAACATTTCTTTTAATTTAATGTAGACTGCTACATCCGGATATTTATTTTTTGTTCTAGGGATGTACATTGATTGAATCATTTACTGAACTGGTCATATAACGAGTTCATAATGTACTGGTACTTTCTATTCATATCATAAATAATATAAGTGTACATAAATGTCATACATATGAAACAAGGGGTAAAAAAAATAAGATTACCGATGAGGAAAAAAACTGAATCTCAAAACTCATTGTACAAGGGATTGAAGCTGTACAATGAGTTACCTGAAGAAATAAAGGAAATAGAAAAAATTTAAATATTTAAAATTAATTTGAAAAAATATGTTATTGAGAAATTTTGATAAAAAATTTGTAATATTATCAAAAGTTTATATTAGTTCTTAAGATGTTATGAACTAACTTAATAAAGCATAAATAAAAATAAATAAATAAATAAATTCAATATAAACTTAAATACTTAGTGTTTAAAACTGAACATTTTGATAATTATCTCTGTATTAAGTCTTCTTTGTTTATTCTCACATGTAAAAATATTTAAAAAAAGTATATTGTTAAGTGTCCTCGGCACGGGTAACCCCAGTGAGGCCACATTATTTTTAATATTAATATTTTTTTTAAATGGAAAAAAATTAATAGGTTACCCATCACTGATATAAACATTCAAACCACATTTTGCTAAAATCTGTGAATATAACTAAGTTGATGTATTTCCATTTTATGTATTTTTATTTCAGCATTTGTAATCTTTATAACTGGAGATACAAGCTTCTGGGGAACCTCGGCCATGTGTTGAACCTTCCGGAGTACAGGGTGGCCAACGCTGGATTCTGCCACGACTTTCAGCTCATCAATGTGGAAGACTTTAATAGCATCGGTGAAAGTGAACCCAGCCCATATTTTTATCAGGTATCATTGCCCTCTAAAAATAAATATAGATAGCACAATCATTAAAAACCGCAGATATGACAAAATGTATCATGAACATATATTTTTATTTCTGGAGAAAATATAGATATCATGAATATTTAGCTTCTGCATATTTTATTGCCTTAAATGATTTTACTCAGCAATTCATTAGACATTTTTAACAAATTAGTTTGCATAATTATTTTATTATGTAATTTAACAAAGATGCATAGTTAAAAAATATAGTTTGTATATATTTGTCGATAAAATTCCACATGCATATCTTCAATTACACAGAAGAGATAAAATTATATTTTACTTCTAAGTGCTTTTTTTAAATAAATATTTATAAATTTTTTCATTCAAAATTTCACTTGTTTAAATATTAATGAACTTATTAAGGCTTTTTAGGCTATGCCTGTGTCAAGCCATAATAATTAACAATAAAAATACACAGTAAAATTAATTCGATTAAATTATAATGACATGTGATGCAACAGAATAAAAATCTAGAAAAATAAGATTCCAATAAAAATAAGATTGTAAAAATAAAATTCCAAAGAATTCAATGCAAAAAGTTAATTAAATATACAAAATAATGGTTTCATTAAAATCAACAAAATAATAGTAAAATATAGTAGTATTAAAAAAAATAAAATAATAATAATTGTGTCATTGAAATCAATAGAAAAAGAATACATATATTTAAAAACATAATTGAAATGATAATTGAGATTTATTGTACAGAATAAGTTGTACATGCGTACTTATATTTTAGATATATATATATATATATATATATATATATACTAGAATATTGTTAATTAAAATAATAATGCAAAAAACTAAAATACTAAATAAATATTATTGTTGTCTTTTAGAATTTGGCTGAAGCGGAGTATGTTGTTGCTGTATTCATGTTTATGCGTTTGATTGGATATCCCGCTGAAAAAATCTCCATACTGACTACGTACAATGGGCAGAAGCATCTCATAAGGGATGTCATTAATATGAGGTGTGCTGATAATCCACTCATAGGAAGACCTCACAAGGTAAATTATTACTTAACTCATCTACGGGCCAGTTGAGCCAAAAACAGATTAACATATTTGGTGAAAAAATAAGCTAATTTTAATTTAAATATAGATTATGAGAATATTGGTACAATCAATCAAGAAAAAAGCTAGAGTACTTTGGACATTTTATGCAGAGAGAGGAGTACAAAATAATCCATAACTAAATACTACCTCCTTCTCATCCAACCCCAGGAAGGACTTCCTGACAAACCGAGTTGTGGAGAAATGGAATGGCCTTCCTGAGAAAGTGATCGGTGCTAGTTCAGTTGATGTATTCAAAAACCGCCTAGATGCACACATCTATTTATAATGTTTAATAACCATGTATACTTGATATACACGCATCAGCTTAATTGCTGCTAGTGTATTATTAATAATAATAATAATATTACAAGGAAAAGTATAAGGAAAATGCTGTTTAGGGAAGCGATGTATCTCTTTGCTCAAAGAAAGTGGTTCCACTCAAGTTCCAAATCATTATTTAGAACGGCTGCGGACAGAATAAAAATTGCCACGATTATAGCTAACCATTATCGCGGAGTGGCATCGTAAGAAGAAGGTACAATCGCAAAAATAAAAACTGTGTTTAGAAACCCTTTGAACATTTTTTAACGTTACCTGTTTTGGTGCAACTGGCCCCGAATAGACTAATATCTCAACAGAATTATTATTGATAGGTATCTTAACCGATATGAAGGGATTACAGAAAGTGGGGTGGTGGAATGGGTTAATAAATATAAAATGGTATGAAAATATCAATTAATTGCAATGTTTATCAATAATAATAACAGGATGTTTAAAACCACAAATGTAATTTCTTTCAAACAGATTTTATCTTACCGATTGGACTGCTATCAGTAACATAAGAAATGCATTTCCTTTACATAAAAATAACCTGTTAAAAAAAAACTGTATTTTTCTGCAGTATAATTTTACTTTAATCTAAAAATAATTTTATATTCATATTACTTCCAATGCGTCAAAAAATCTTTTTACAATATTGCTATAAAAACTTCATCAAAAGTCAACAAACGTGAATAGTCAAATAATGTTAAAGCACGCCTGCTTTGATTAGATACATACTGAAAATTGTAGAGATGTGGGAATTGCAAACATTATGCAAAATGGTGAATGGTGTGTACAGTGATAAGTTAAATCAGTTAATGACAGGTCATAAGACCTTTTAATGCCTAGATTTCCACATTCCCTAATAACTCCATTATCTAGGTTGAGATATTGGTATCTTAAAATAGCTCCTTTTTACAATGATTGTATTGGCAGTGTTTTGTGCAACTGAAAATGTTTATTTTTATAATTTTAGGTCACTACGGTTGACAAGTACCAAGGTCAGCAGAATGACTATGTGCTGGTTTCTCTCGTGCGTACCCTGGCTGTGGGTCATCTGAGGGATGTTCGCCGTCTTGTGGTGGCCATGTCTCGTGCCCGCCTTGGTCTCTATGTCTTCGCCAGAGCATCACTCTTCAGAAACTGCTTTGAATTGCAGCCCACATTCCATCAGGTATAGATAATTAACCTTTTAAATGCCAGACAAATTCGAAATATTTTGAAATGCTGTTAGGAAAGAAAAATACTGTTGATAGGGATAATTTTTGGTTTTTTATATTTTTTTAATATACTTGGGATTCCTGTAATTAATAGCCTTACAGGTCATGTAAAAGGCTATGATACTCTGGAAAAATCACAATTTATTCTCTTGGAAATGGAAAGATTGATCATTAATTTTGGTTAATAACTTTGATACGTCCAATCACCATTGTTGCAAAGTCTGAGAACAGTGGCACATGATAACTACTTTTGTTGACAATGTGAACACTGTAAGGGATATACCATCTTTCCTGCATTCTGCTTCAAGATTATGGCGTTGCAAGCTGAAAAACGGACATTGAAATAACAGATGTTCGTCACTTTGTGAGGAAATATTATCACATGGACAAAAGTCACCATTCCTTATTTTAAACTTATGTAGGTAACTTCTCATAGCTCCGTGTCGGGACGAGCGCTCTTTCATCCTCAGGTTTAACCAATGGTCTTTGGAGGATGGGGTTTCTTTAGTGATATAAAGCATCACCTTCGCATAGAATGTAAGGTATTTCATTACCTGTACTGCAGAACCTCCAACTAAAAGTTTCAGAAAGGTTTTGTATTACATTCATGAATGATTTTTTTTCAGTTGATGTCTCGCCCACTCGCTTTAGAGCTGTGCCCCCAGGAGACTCATCCGACACACCGCCCCTGTGGGGCCTCCCTCCCGGGCCCGCCCCTAGTAATGGCGGACATGCCACAGATGGCGCAGTATGTCTACGACTTCTACATTCAGCGAGTGCGCAGCATGAAGAGCGAATACGCTGTAAGGTTTTTCTTAAAATCAAATCTACATTGTATTTATTTCGATTCCGTATTTATAGTTGTAAATTTTTTTCGCTTGTCTGTTTCCTACTAAATGATTTGCAGTCGGAATTGCCTCATTTTTTCCACCTATATGCTTTTGAATTTTATGGATCAAATTGGAATGCAATTTGTGATAATTTATTTCAAAAAGAAAACTTAAGGTTGTTGAGCAAATTGATAAATAATCTGTTTGTAAATCTCAATGGCAAAAATTCTCTTTCCAGGCATCCAAGAAGCAGTGGTCAGCCCCCGGAGACGTGTTGCAACGAGGACCACAAAGGTTTGTTCCTCAGCATCCCGGAGCCGATCGTGACTCCGACAGTGATGGAGAGGGACCGGCTAAGCAGTCCAAACCAAAGAAGGCCAAAAAGAACAGCAAACAAACCTCCAAAGAAGACGAAATCACTAAACAGTTTCAAGTCACCCAGATAACGAATGAAGTCGAAGACATGGAATCATAAAGAAATAACTGATCCAAAATAAAACTAAAACACTATGGTTTCAACCCTTTTACCACACCTCGATTTGAGCTAACTGCATTTGTACATGGTACTATGTATTTTCAAATAAAAGTTACACGGCATTTCTACAATATGTTAGTGTATGCATGTCGGCTTTTTCCAGCGTTGAATTTGTAGGTGTAGAGAAAATATTTTTTTGTGTAGTTGATCACTACTTGAAAATAAAATTATGTTCATCAATCCTTAACAATTAATCTTTAACATGCTTTTTATTTCACACGGTTGTATTGTGCCATAAATATCTATTCTAATGTTTGTTTTTAATCTTTGAATTATCAAACATATTAATGTAAAAAATATTAAGTGTAATGCAGGCCATATCTGCTTCAAAATAACTTGAATTATGTTGCTTTTTTCATTAAAAAAATTATTACTCACTTGTGTTAATTAAAGGCCAGATTCATAAATATCTGTAATATTTGGTACATCAAATATTTGTAGCATTGCGACACCCAATTTCAGCCAGTTAAATGCATCATAATCCGTTTACTTCATCACCGATGCTGTGTTCAACACTGACAGATGTTTTAAACACTTTTCTTCGATTATTTCTTCCATTCTACGCTTAATTCATTTGCAATATGTGACATTCTTATATATTAATTACCATTCTTATATATTTTTCATCGCATTGTATACAAACAACAAAATAAATATACCTTATGTCATTGACCTACCAATCTAGCAATCTTATATATTTTCATACTTTACATATTTAAATTTGATTAAAATACTTTAAATACTTACAGGTGACCGTCAGTTAAAATTGTTGGTTTATAAAACACACACTTATCAGTTGTCATTACGATGGTTAATGGTTTGTAGATTGTTTATAAAACCAGCCCTTAATGTACTTTAACATTCAAGAAAATCATTCCTTAGATGTTTTTCTGTTTTTTTCAGTGGCTCAAATAAAAATTTGGTATTGTTTGATAAATAGGTTTAAGATGTTTATAATAAAACAATGTAAAAATAAACTGTTTTTTTTTATTATTAAATTTTGTAATCATGTTATGTTATTAGTTATCATTAGGGTTAGACAATCCACAACTGATTTCCAAAATGGCTGTTTGGTGTACAACCGACGTAAATATTTAAAAAAATATTATACGAGTCCTAAGATCTGGCTTTGACAGTTGCATACAAATAATTAATGATTTTATTACGAAAAGATATTAAACATATCAATTTAATCAGATTGGTGGGGAAAGTTGAGGGTTAATGAGCAAAAGATACAATAGAATTATGTTAGATGTTTATGATTTATTTTAGACATACATATTTTGATATGGTTTGATAATAAATTAAACCAGTTTTTGTATTTTATTTACAATTATTATGCATGACAACTCACAGCTGTGTTCTGAAATATTAGAATGATCATGATTGTCTTGAGATAAGACCTCTGTAAAATCTTTTTAAATAAATATATGTACTATTTTAATAATCAGTCAAGCCACTTTTAAATTATGACATTCCCTTGACCGTCTAATTTTTTGATAAAATAATGATGCAGGCTCATTATTTTTTATGAAATCATTATAATAAAAAATGACACTTTCATGCAACAAAAAAAATTAGTTGATAGATTTTAATTTTGTAGACCCCTTAAAAATACTTCTGTTGACTTATGGGGTTTCTGAATATTACAGTTTGTCTATCTTTTACATCACAAAAAATAAGCATTTTTACTTATTTTTGTAAAGATTAAGCGGAATGTGAAAAATCAAAACAAATGTAAATATTTAATAATGTCCCGAGTTAAAAAAAGCTTTATAAATTTGTTTTTCTTGATCAAAACTTTTCTTATTTATTTTTTAAACAAAAGACAAAGAACTGTGTTTTTTCTGAGTTGCTATGCCATGTGCAGTTCATCCTTCTAACCAATGTTTCAGACAGCATTGCAATGTTCATCTGGGGTGATGAGAATGTTGCTTTCTACTACCATCCCACCATTTTCACGTAGGAGAGGATGGAATGCTACATGTCTTGACATACATTCCTAGCTACACTCATCGTCAGAACATCATACACGCCCTCTAACATGATTTATTACTTTGCTATCCTTGTCATACATGCTGTTTATTCTCGCTGTATATTTATTTTACCATTATTTCGTTTCACATGACCAAACTATCTCAGTGACAGGCAAAATGCTAAAAACATTTTTCAAATACTTACATGATTGACACAAATGGGACACGGTGCCTTTAGAAAGTATCTCCATAGAATGATAAAAAGGGACGCTGATTGCTGCTCATGTGATGGACAGACTTCTCAGGAAGACCATCATATTGGACTGCATGATTGTCTCATATTTTACTCCGAAAGGCTGGACTGTGAACTAATGTGTGCGCAGTATGGTGTATCTCTATACAAACCAGAGGAAGTATTGAAAAAGAAGGTGACTTCAGGGAGATATGTTTGAAAACAATAAATGAAGGAACATTAGGCTCTTTAAACATTGTAATAAAAACCAAATTAACAATTAGGAAAAAGATTATTTCTTAATCTTATCAATCAAACCTTCCAAATCAAACTCAAAAGAGTTCTCGTTTGATTTAATTATTCCTTATCCAGTGATACTTTGATTTTCCACTAATTCATCTAAAACAGTGGTTGGCAAACTCAATATGTATTCAAAAGAATCAAAGATCAGCAATACAACAATTGAGATTTCTTTTGAGAGTATCCGTGATTCACCTTTGCTTTAAAATAGAAACAAAACCTCTGACGCTTCAACCAAACTTTTAGCCCTGTTTTAAAATTGTAAGTTTTATCCCTAACTTTAAAAAAAAATTGAAACAGTTTTATCGAGATTAATATGACGCTTCTCCGTGCATTTAATGACAGCATTTTCAATATCCTCCATAATCCAAAAGACAATAGTCCTAGAAGTTCTTTAGGACCCGAAATAAACCATACAAAAAGTTATACTCAAAGAGCCGCAGTTTGCCTACCACTGATCTAAGAGATTGCATTTCAACCACATTCAGTCTGCTTTCATGGTTTCTCTGCACTGGCATAAAATAAAACATCAACTGTGATGTTTTATTTTTATGCACAAATGTCAAGACTAAAACTCCATTAGTAACCGATTGGCTGTGAAAAACTTTATTTATATAATATAACTCAAAGAAGATCAATCTAAACCATTTACAACTTCTAATAGATTTGTGTTATAAAAATTATGCTCATTGTGTTCTTTAGTACAATCATTATAGAATTGTAAACATTATTTTCGCGGTTTAAAAAATATAATTTATTCATTTTTCAAACTTAATTTTTGTGACAAATCACTTTTTGAATATTTGCTCCTCAAAGACTTAAAACTTCACCAGTACTCAAAACTTAAACTTCACCAGTAGCCGATTGGCTGTGAACAACTTTATTTATATAATATAGCTTGACACTTTATCTGTATTATTGTATTATGAAGGCTTGGCTTCAGGATTTCTTTGTAATACCACTGAGTTGTGATCTGATTTTTTAAAGATGGCCTTATACCAAAACCTTTTTGTTAAAAACAAAATAATTAGTATTATCTTGAAAACAATTATGCAAACAATTGCAATCTTCGTTTCGAAAGTCACTGTGTCCCATCCCATAATTTCAGGCTGAAATAAGAACATAAGTTTCTTACATGCAGAAAATAATATTTAAACTTATTTCATAACAATAGTTAGGTATTTATTAAAGCATACCAAATGTCAACTATGTTTATACACCAGAATATTTCATAGTCCCTGGACTGGTACCTGAAGCGTAAGACTGATCATCTTAGCTTCATGTAGCAAAAAAGATCAAGATATGCTGCAATTGGTGTACAAATGCAGTGACCTATGCATTAGGTGCGGAAAGGGAATTAATAGGAAATGTCCAATAAATATTACTATAAATAAACATTTAAGTTAAAGTTTGAAATAAAAATTCTACTATTAGGTTAAAAGGTATTATTTTACAATGATTAAATACAAGAAAACTAAATATTCAAATATAATTTAACCTAACTAATATAATTTAATGACACATTAAAACTGATTCCATAATTGAAATCACCAGAACAATAAATTATTAAATTTTTTGCATTACCATAAAAGAAGGTACTTACAGAGATAATGTAGATTGTTTTTTATACGTGTTATGATTCATATCATTAATTGTAGTGCTTTCGCACTTATAGATTACGCAGACAGGGTATAGTCTAAGCTTATAACCGAGTTACACAGTTTAAACCCGCGCTGTGCCAGCGGGTACCCTGCAAGACATCGGACCCTCCCGATTGTTTTTTATATGCCTCCACTCGTTTGCGAGTGATTTTGGCTCTTAAAAACAAGAATAAGAAATTTAAAAAAAATACGCTTCAGTGAACGACAAAAAAAATCCTACCCACGAAGAAATATAATTAGGCATTGTAGAACTATAGTTAAGATTTCAGATATGCCACTTGGAACGACGCACAGTGTTTCAGGGTGCAATAAAATGAGCTATTTTAGGCAAAAGCCCAATGAAATAGAAATGGTAAATTGTATGTGATTAGGGAAGAGCATTAGTCATCCTATTCCCACAGTAAATTTAAGGCTAATTCGTTGAAGTTTCGACATCAGATTCATATCTACCGGTGACATCGTCTTTGTTATTCGAGAAAGACTCAGATTCCGCCATCTCCCATGACTTTAATTGTTCTTAAGTAGGTACTACAGTACAACATCAAGATTGTTTTATGCAGATTGTAGTTTTTTATTTTTTCTTAACCTTTCAATTACGTATATATAGGTACCTACGATGGTGAAAACTAATCACTAAAGTTTATAAAATTTCAGCTATTTTTTAATAATTTCCGAGTCCCATGAATATTTTTATTACTGCATCCGCTTCCATCAAATGGAACAGTCAAATGTAAAGATATAATTCACAAAAAAGACGTATCTCTTTGACGATGAATTTCTTCTTCCTAAAATGGCCGTTTAACGGTTTAACCCACAGTGTGACAGTTTGAATCCGGAGGCTTATTCTGCCACAATTTCGTTTCGTAAGTTCGTAACGCAATTAAAATCATATTTCGCTTTCGTTCCCTTTCATGCGATACGAATGAATTTACGAAACGAATTGGTTACAGAATAAGGTCACCGGAAATTCAGATGACAGGAGCGCCAGGCGCGTAGCTCCCCACTCCTCTTCGAGAAAGGAGTGGGGATTAAACCGGCCGAGTATGGCGGGTATATTGAGTGGCACCCCAGTGCTTGCATGCAGACAGTAATTGAATAAATAAATAATTTATCTATTATATAGTAGGCGTATAATATTATGTTTTTTCTTCCTCCTTTATCATTTCTCGCACTCAAAACTCAAACCCATGCAGTTTCCAGATTACTAAATACCTACTAACAATTAAGATAGTGTTATGCTATTGCTAATGCTATGTGCTGACGTTGACACATATGCTATCTGCTAAGTTGCATCTACTATAAGCTAACTGCTAAATATCATATACAAGTTAAAAGTTATATTAGGTACTTCTTTCATTTTCCTACTAGTGACTGATCGATTTTTAGCCGAAGCCAAAACTGACAAATATTTTCTATCTCGAGATGGAGAATCTCACATAGCCAAAGAACTATTCAGCCCTTGTATCTCCTTTAGAATACAGTGTAGGATTTGAAACTACTAGGCAAGAAATCTGCATAGATTTCTTTTAATTCTCTGCAATATTTAAACCGGGTTACGGTCCCGTAACTATTAGTGTCACTGATTCACGAATTAGAGGTCCGAGGTTAAAATCCCGCTTGACCACAAATTGATTAACCTTATAGTGAGTTAAGTATTTATAACTATTGTAAATGCTTCCCTAATATAAGTGTTTGAGTAAGTAAATTATAATGTTGGTCCTTTATAATTTTATAAAATTTAATACAGTAGAACTCCGTTTAGAACACCAGTCATACGGACTGGCAAATATCCGGATCATTACCAGGAAATAAAACATAGAAGATACGTTATAATAACAAATAAAAAAGGCGCTGGCAGCCGGCGCGGACATGTTTAGGTAATATTTTTACGTGATTCCAATTCATTATATTATTTTAAAAGCAATAAAAAGGTGATCTTAGAGTAAATTTTACGTTTTCTTTTAAAACATTGTTTTAATTTAATAGTTAATCCCACTATCCAGATTTCTGCATACCTGGATGAAGTCTTCTTCTTCACGTGTCATGCTAATCGTGGTCCATGATCGAATATTTCTTCCGACCCCTCTACGTCCTTCGATATTTCCCTTCATGAAAACCTGAAGTACGGCACACCTCTCAACTCATGGCCAAAATATGAATTTTTACATAGCTTAACGACAGTGAACAGTTCTTTATTCGTATTGGCTTTACTTAATACTTCATTTTTGGTTGTTATATCGGTCCAAGATATGCTTAACAAACATCACACGGTGGATCCACATTGCAAATGCTTCAAGGTGGTTTATAATATTAACTTTAAGAGTCCACGCCTCTACACCGTACAGTAAGACAGACCATATATATATTATAACATTTGACCATTCGTTGTCTCAGCTTTCGGTTTATATTATCGTCACAGATAAGATTTTTCATTATGTAAAACACTATCCGGGCCGCTTCTATTCTGAATTTTAACTCAGTGTCGGGGTCTTAGGGTCAGTGATGATACTGCCCAAGTACCTACATGAACGGTTAACTCTCTCAATATTGACACCCTTACGCTAACGTTACATTTGGATGACTGTCTCGGAAAAAAACTGTAAGTTTAGTTTTGTATTACTATTTGGATAACGTCAGGCACTCATTTTCGGGTATTGAAGTTTCCTTGTAACATTTCTTAATGCTAATCATAGGTATTTCATTATGAAATCACAAATCACAATGCTAATTTATTCTAAGGATTCAATGAGGAACTTCAGCCTTGCGGGAAATTGAATACAAAAAAAATGTTTTCTTGCACGGGGTAAAAATAAGAGCATTAAATTGTACGGTAAAGTTTCTTGAAAATTTACCAAAAAAACATAAAATATATTTTAATAAAAACGCACTACTTTAAATGACGTCACTGGTTCATATTAATCAACCTATGAGAGCTATGGAAGATTTCCGGTCTGCTTGCCGTTTCTGGACCAATGGGAAGAACTGAATGAGAATAAGCGGAAGCGGAAATGAACCTCTGGCGTCCCACGCGGAGGTATTTCAGTAATACAAAACTCTAAAAAATCGTAGCGCTGATAATACGATATATAAAAATTGAAAAAAAAAATTGGCTTAATTTAATAAAAATATATTTTTTTAAAACCACTGAATTTCCTCATACTTTTTAACGCTGTTTGCTGGGTGCAGACACTGCAGACTATAAACAACAAAAACAAAAAAGATACAAGCTACCTACTTATACTTATTCCTAGTCCTACTCTTTTGAATCCGACACGACTTCGACCTTAATTCACAAGTAAGAAGTAATTTATCATTAATTCATCTTTCACCAGTCGGTTGATAGCAGCCACTCAGTATTTTTGTGTTATTATTTATCAAAGTATTTCATTACCTACATCTCTATTCGAAATAAGTTTAGTTCGGTTTATCAATTCATACTTCGAGCCCACTTTATAATATTATCATTTCCGACAATTTATTTATGCCGGCGTCGCTAGTCGCGTCCAGTCCGCGTCGTCTTCGACGTCTTCAAATCAGCTTCGAATTGTAAATCACCATCCGTCGAATCAACGCGTTCGCTTATTTTCCGGTAAGAAAACAGTTTTACAATAATTTATGACACGCTTCCTTCAATTTAAAATTTACTTTAATGCATTAATATTCTAATTTAATACATATACAAAAATAGGGCTCCAATATCACACATATATGGTCAAATAAAACATCTACCGTGTGCTTACCATAAAAATAAACGTCAGCTGTCAAAATCACGTTTGACTAACTTAGATTTTAAAATGTTTTAATAAATAATACATTATAACAATACATGTCACGCGACATTCGTATTTTGCACTCGTAATAATTAATTATATTTATAATACCTATGAGAATTTCAGACAATAAGTCATTGCCAAGTAAAAATACTTATTTAGGATTATTTTCTTTCCTTTTGCTTTTTGGTTCAGTTATAAATTACCAGAAAATAACAAACCTCTAGAAATATTAAACAATCTTGACGTTTTGTAATTTAAAAACAATTGTAGCGTTAATATAAAAATAAAATATTATAAATGCAGTTTGGAACATGAAATCAAATGGTGTAATGTGATTTTTTCTGGGGTATTTTATTTAAATTTAGTGTTTAGAGAATAATTAGTTGTTTCATTTTATCAATGGTTTTTTTACAAACAAAATTAAAAAATAAATTACGGTAATTTAAAAATTATATGCGAGTGCACCCACCACATTTCGCTAATGCTTCTAAGTAGGTAATTGAAGAATCTATCAGTATCTTAAGTCTAATTCTACTTGTCTTAGCGCAGTTGGTTAAACGGCCAACTGTAAAACTGGCACGCGGGCTCGATTCCTGCCAGTTGCAAGAAAAAAAAGTCCAACAAGGATTTTTTATCAATTGGTCTGGGTGTTGTGGTTTATTATTCATAATTACCGTCCATATCTTTTTGCCTAATGAGGCCTCGTGAAATATTTTGCACAAATGACATTATTTATAGGTATATATCGAGAGGAAAATAGACAAGTCACGTATTCAAATCATCATAATATGATTGAAATGAATCAGAACTTGCTTATCTATAGCATTCATGGAGGAAGATACAAATATGTCTTTTTATTGGGTCATTATAAAATGCTTATTTTGAAGTTACCGAGTTGTCGTAATTCCACACGATATCTATTATAGTGTAAGTCTTCCTAGATTTAAACAATCAATAAAATAGACCAGATCTTGTCTCGAGGTCGTTATTTCATTATTTTGTCCTGACGTGATTTTTTTTTTGTATTCTAATCGACCCGTATGTAAAATAAATCTGAATAAATCCGTAATTAAATAAATAATAATAATTTATTTATTTCATTTACAGATTATACAGTCCATTTAGTTACAAAAAATACATGACATTTTTCATATAAATATTTATACAAATATTTTTATTACAAATACTAATATTTTTATTTTTTTATTTGGAAACATGAAATAGAGCGCACATAAACATATTCTTATGTGTGCTCTAATAATATAAATAAAATAAATCACCACTACAAATAAATATTAAAGCTAAGACAAAAAAAATAACAACCCCGAGACAAGATTTGGTTTATTTTTGTGATTGTTTAGATCTAGAAAGACTTACACCAAAAAAGTCTAAACCTTGTCTCAGGTTTACAATAAAACACAATTGGAACATTGGTGCATGCAAGCCATAGTTTGTGCTGTACTGATCGAGGAACAGCACATAAATAACGTTTATTAGCATTATTTAAGCATTTTAATGGTCGCATAAATTTTGTGTCTCAAAATAGTAAATTATTATCGACTTTTGAACAAAGAAGTCCTGTATAATATATAAGACATATTAAAAGCCCCCACCGCTTACCGGGATCCGTTTTTGTGGCCGCTTTTCAGATCTACACATTACAAAAATAAATGTTAAGTTTTGCGAAGTGTTTTACATTTAAATGAATTAATTATCTTTTTCAGTTATATCCACTCGAGGAATAAAAAAATGGCTCAAAATAACTCCAAATCGGAATCCAATAGAAACATAGTATTTGTCAGTCCAGATACTCCATCGAAATGTACATGGAAACAAGGAATGGATTCATCTTCATCTCCCCACACTAGTAGACCAACGTAAGTTTTCAACGGAAAATATTTAATAAAAACTAATTGAATTATAAATTAACCCTTAGAGTGTAGCTCCCATCGTTTGAGGTTTTGCTTTCACTAAATCCATTATATAAATAAATAATTATTTTCCTCCATATTAGATTTTCTCTTAACTGTTGTACGTTTATGTAGTTATTCATATTTGCATTGTATACAATATAAACCTTAAAAATAATGTGTCCTCTCTGGGGTAACCCATGTCGAGGACACTTAATAATATACTTTTTATTTTATTAAACATGTGAGGAATACACATAAAAAGTATAAATATACAGAGATAAAATTACCAAATTAAAAGATAAAAAACAGAGAACCAGAGATAATAAACAGTTACCTGAAAATTACCCACGGTTTAAAACACTATACTTACCTACATATATTTTATTTCTCTCTATACAAATATCATCATGATTGTAGAACAATGACGCATGTGATTATCTTCAACTTTACGCGAGAACGGTTTGTTTTTTTTTTTTACACTTTATGTCATAATTTTCAAGTACAAAAGTATGTCCTTTGATACTTGGGTTCAAACCTGGAATGTAAAGCTTTTATAAAACCTTTTGAAGATCAAATTGGAATGAAAGTCAATGTCGCATTTTTATTTATTTATTTATACATCAACGGTTCAAAGAACCTTTTACAAAGAAATGTTTTACAGAAATAATCAAAGTAGTGAATAATAATTATGTAGTACATAATATGAAATATAATAGAATAATTCAAACTAAACAATTTAGTGAACATAAAATATAAAAAATCAAAAAACGTAAAAAATATACATAACATCTCTCAATAAAAGATAATAATTAAATGAGAAAATCTTATGTTCTTAATATAGTTACCAAAATTAATTTGAGAAAAAAAAATAATTTTCCATGAGAAAATGAGACTGAGAAGGACAGGCGGGTTTGTTTTTCAGAAAAAAATAATCATGTTTTTTTTCTCAAATAATTGTGCGAATTTTCAGTAGTTGTCGGAGAAAATCTTAAAATTGAATACCTCAAATTAAGTCTACAACAAAAAAAAAACATTTATTTTATTCATAAAAAGCAGTAGATTTTATTTAAAAAACTGGGAAGAAAAGAAGGAGAAGAAAGGACCAACTTTAGGGAAGCTTTCTCCAATAATTTACGCTTTGATTTTTTTTTGATAATATAACAAAGTAAAGTTTAGAACAATTAAGATAAAAATAAAGTGGTTAGTATTCAACTAGGTAATAATAAAAAAGAAAATTATTACAACATTAGTACTTTATAAATAATAAGTTTTTTAGAGCAATAAGATAACTTAAATTATCTAAATAACATCTTTATTTTATCAGTTGGTTGGAAGAAATTGCCATTTGGCAACAAATCCACCAATGTACAATTTATATTATGTCCAACACGTTAAAATAAAGAAACAAATTTAAAATGAATGATAAATTTAAAAATAAATCCATTACTTTTCTAAAAAATAAGTGAGATTACATTTTTCACACATCTGTCGTTGTTCTACGATCACAACAATATTATTGCCTCATTTTTATCATTCTATTTAAGTATCTATAGATTCGCTGATAACCCACTGTGGGAGGTCATAGAACAATGTAGAACTGTTATAATTTGTTTTATTAAAAACATAAATACAAAAGTCATTGACCCATTGATCTTGTAGTCACAAATGGCTTTTAAAATATGTATGTATGAATTATGTATAAGTATTCTTACTATCTGTATGTTTAAATTAAATTTATACGTACATGTATGCTATTTATCTTTGTCTATCACCTTTAGGAAACTGTTTTAATGCATTGATATCTTGTGGTAATCCTACCTAGCATTTATTTTTTAGGCAACCTCGTCCTAAAATAATGCCCAACATACTTCATGCCATTGGCAACTCTCCTTTAGTGAAACTCAACAAAATTCCTCAATCTGCTGGAATTGAATGCGATATGTGTAAGTACAACACATTCAATATTATAATAATATTTTTAATGTATAAACTTGACACAATTCTTACCAATCACTTATTTTACATTCCCCTTATTTTATTGTATTATATTAAATAATAATCATGTTTAAAATATGAATAGTTACATAACTCTCAATAAGGATAATGCCTAGGAAAGAAAAAGAGGTTTCAAAATGTTACAGCTGCTGGTCGTCTTGACATTGTCGTAAGTGACCCACTTTTCATCACCAGTTGCCATTCGCTTCAGAAACGGGTCGATTTTGTTACGATTCAGCAGCAATTCACAGATGGAAATTCGGTCATTGAAATTTTTTTGCGTCAGCTCGTGTGGCACCAAATCATTGAGCTTTTTTTTTGATCCAGCCTTCTGCAAATGGTTCAAAATGGTTTTATGATCGATATTCAGTTCCTGGGGGATGCTACGACTGCTAACATGACGATATATATCGGTATTTTCCATGATTTTATCGACATTTTCGACGACAGGCCTACCAGAGCGTGGTGCATCATTCACCTCTACTACACCAGAACGAAATCGCTCAAACCACTGTTGTGCAGCACGATTCGAAAGAGTATTGGCCCCGCATACATCGAAAACATTTTTGGTTGCTTTTGATGCGTTTTTTCCATTCAGGTAGTAAAAATGTAAAATATGGCGAATTTCTTCCTTTGAGACCTCCATACTCGATGCACGATAGTTCACGACTGAATCGACCAAGCGCAGTACTGTCAAAAAAGCGTTTGTAGTATACACTTACACCTTTACAACGCCGTATCGTATGATCCGATGTGACCAATAATGAACGATATATACTTAGTTGAAATAAAAGGGTGTGAAATACGAAATTACCTTTTCCCAATTAAATAATATGTTCTCAAGCTCATCCCGCCATTAATTTTTTACTCTTATGACAGCATAACATACATTTTTAAAAACTAATTAACACCAGACTTGTTACCTGAACTATTTTCTTAATGAAAAATATTTTTTGTTTGTCCAAATTTTTGAAGACGAGGACTGGATTTATCCATTAGGGAGTTATTAAGATTAGCATATTACAGCAGAGATGGCAAACAGTTTAGAGAAGGTGACATAGATGTCTAGGCATTTACAGGGCTTACGATCTGCTATTGTAACATTCACCATTCTGCCCATATTTGAACATCTCTGTTGTAATATGTTTATTTTTCAATATTATTCTAAGACAAATTATTGATTTGGTCTAAATCGTACAGACTGCCACTATCTCTAAATTATTTTATATAAAAAATATTTATGAAAAAAAAAACTATTATATTTCTTATTTAATAAATAATTATGATATGCTCTTAGTATATTTATTATTTGAACTGATTAATAAGCTTGTATTAGTTTTATATATATCTTTAAGTGGATTGCGGGAATAAGATATTAATTTAAAAGGGGTCCAAGTTCAAAAAAGTATTTTATTTTATGTTTCTGCTTGACAACCAGCAAAAAAATATACTATAACAAATATTTAGTTTTATTTACTTCCTTGTTCTCTGTGTAGTATAAAAAAAGATAATGTAACTTTTGACAATGAATTATGTATTGACCCATAAGAAATATTTTACTGTATCAGTTTGTTTTCTGATTAGTGAGATTGTATTTTTATAGATTGTACTCACATTTACTGTTTGGTTTTTAGGTGTTAAATAATTTGCCAATTGTTTAACACCCAAAGACCAAAATGTTTTTTATGATCGGGGTCCGGCTTTTCTTCATACAACTGTATTCACGTATTTTCTTCCTGGATTATGGCACTAGAGTAATGATTTTTTTACACATTATAGATATTTACCATTGGCGTGTCCCTAATGTTTTGTATTTTTGATAAAAAGTTTATTATGTGAACTAGGACCATCCAAAAAGTCTTAAAATTGCCCAGTTTTATCTGCCATCTTCGGACGTACCGTATACAAATATGATAACTATTTTTGAAAAACGCAGAAGGTAGTTTTTCTCAGTTTGACGCATTTAGACTTGTGGCACTCCAAACGAGGAGGTGCGATATGTGTGTATATACATATATCTACAGTATCTATTTATGTCATCTAAATATATATTTTTTTATTTATATGAAATATTGCTTTCACAGTTATTATTTTTTATATATATATATAGTTGGATAATTTATATAGCGCCATTTTTGTGAAAATCACCGCCTTTTTATTTATTTATTTAAATTTTTGTACATAATGTTATTTGTACATTGGCGGGCTTATTGCCAATTGGCAATTTCTTCCAACCAACCAATAAAATAAAAATTTAAGTTACAGAACATATTCAATAGAAAAAAATATCATAAAGCTAAAGATATATTAAAATAGAAATACGTATTTGTTTATAAATTAACTTAAATCAAAACTATTACTCAATGGGAAAAAGGAAAAAAGAGGAAAAAGGAAAGGAGGAGAGATAAAGGAAGAGAAGGGAGATGTTTCTTCAGACGTGATTTAAACAGAGATAATGTAGTAACATCTTTGATGGTGGATGGGAGATGATGATTATAGTATTTTTCTACTGCATATTTGTCCCTTAAAACAGGCATTGCCGTAACATTATCATTCCATGTCCTAGTTGGAGCATATGGTGTTGACAAAGAGCCTCCAGGCCTCCTTTGCCAGCTACTGAGCCAGGTTCGCGTTTCATAGTTCTGGCTCGAACTGCCGTCGAACAGTCCGCATTGGACGTCCGGGACATCGAGAACCTGATGCCTTGTAAAGTAAGCAAGCGTGCTTAAGGCTCTCAGGAGGCATCCAGAGTATATAATTCCTCACAAAGTCAAACCACCGCACATCTGAGCTTCTTCTTCGACACCTATTCTCATAACGCAGTATTTTGCTGTTTTGATGTGCGATGATTCACATCTGTAGAAGATAATAAGTGTTATGCTCAATGAGTTAGCGCTGACTTAGTGGAATAACAAACATGATTACGGTTACACAGGTGTTTAATTTATGTGTCGTCTATAAAAACAAAGGGTTTATTTATCAAATGATCAGCACAAATACATTCATTCTGCCCTGGGGTAACTATTTGTTTGTCAATAACTTAGTCAATATTTTTAGATGCCAAATGCGAGTTTTTCAACCCTGGGGGATCTGTCAAGGACCGGATTGGATATCGAATGGTGGTAGATGCTGAAGCCAAAGGGATTCTTAAACCAGGTTATGTCATCATCGAACCCACTTCTGGTAACACTGGCATCGGACTGGCTATGGCTTGTGCTGTTAAAGGTAAATATATTTTTGAATAAATGATAAAAGTCACGTAACTTAGTTTTTATTTTTTTTCTTAATTTAAGGTATCATTTAACATTATTTAGAGAAGGTAATATAGAAGTCTAGACATCTACAGGGCTTATGACCTGTCATTGGCTGGTTTATTATTATTTAAAAAAATAAAAAATATTTGCGTTCTTATGATTTGCAATTTTGAGGGTCATTTTCAACGAGTTGTAAATAACTCACTATTAAAAAATGGGAATCAAGTTGGGGTAGAGTAGGATTCGAACCACGGGCCTTTGGTCCGTGAGTCCGAGACACTAGCCACAGGACCACAACCCGATTTTAAGTGGCCACTTAACGCACTGTGTAACATTCACAGTTACGAGTTATTTCAGAAATACAAAACTTTAAAAAATCATAGCTCTGATAATACGATTTATAAAAATTAAAAAAAAATTTTTTTGCTTAGTTTAATATTCTATTAACAAATAAAAACCAAACAAAAAAACACTGAACTTTGTCATTCTCTTCGTCATTAGAATATTATCTTTAAATTTATTATTGTCAGGTTACAGGTGCATTATTGTAATGCCGGAGAAGATGTCCAATGAGAAGGTGGATACCCTCCGCGCTCTGGGTGCAGAGATCATCAGAACGCCAACTGAGGCTTCCTTCGACTCCCCCGAAAGTCTTATCCAAGTGGCGCACCGATTAAACAAAGAAATCCCAAATTCTGTTGTTTTAGACCAGGTTAGAAATTCATAGGAAAAATCCATTATCTAAGTTGATTTTTTTAGCGGGCCTATAGGCCTAGAGGTCCATTGCAATGGCAAAACACCCAAGTTAAAATAAAAAGATTTTATTATTTTTATCATCACACGGTATCCAATTTGAATCTTTTATATGTAAAGTGGGCATCTTATGGTAGGAATACATTATTGTGGTGCTATCTGTCTTACATCGCTTTCGTGTATTTTGTATGGACAGGGAAATATCACTTTTTTTTTACAATATTTAAGCAATAAGGGTCTATGAAATACTGTTGAGTAAAAAAAATGTATTATAGTCCTTAAAATATGGCTTGATTAGAATGACATTTGTCAGAAAAAGTGACAACATAACTTTGAAGTAACATCAAAGGAGTTATTTATATTTACACATGAAAAATCATTTGTATCTGGCGTGATATATTTTTTTTTTAATACAATGTTTGACACATAAATCAACATTAATATATAAAATCAGCTTTAAACTAAAATAAACCTAATTATTAACGACGTTCTTACAAGGTTACATCATTTTGCAAAAACGTTAGAAATGGGGCAAATTGATCAAGGTAAATTGATCGAATAAAAAAATAATTCATTTGATGTTGTTCATGAAAAAAGTATAAATGTCTTATTTTTTGGTGAGTAATTGTGTTAAACACACTATAATAAGCTTGTTTTTGCGTTTTTATATCAATTTTTGGAAACAGAGTTTCATGTTTGCATAAAAAAACTGATAAAATCGATTTGATCGGTACATGATCAGTAATCAGTAATTTCCCATCACTATTGACATGAGTTTGACAGCTGTCATTGTAATCAAGCTAAATTTTGAGGACTATAGTACCTTAAAAAATATTTTTAAATTTATAATTTTGAATTTCCGCAAAAACGGTCATTGAATTGGCCACGCCCCTTATACGTCACGATTCAAGTTCACTTTGAACTAGGTTTAAAACCGTTAAAACTTTTATGGAACATTGTCATGACATACAATTAACTTTTCTGGTTTCATTTTGTTTTTATCGGTATTTGTAGTGTGTGATATTTCCCTATTGTATCGCTCCAGTGTGATACAGTCCCGATTCAAGTTTGGGCCAGAGTGATGGGAGGGGGGGTTATCGCTTGTCACAAACACCGCAACAGTATGTTTCTAAAAACATATCATGGATTGACTGTTTCAAACTACGCAAGCCCGTGTTTTTAGTGATCAAAAAACTTATTAGTGTTTCAATAGAAAGATAAACCCCATATTTTAACATGGCTATGTTGAAAGAATATCTAGAGAGACTTGTTTTATGAAAGAGCATCAGATTTTATCATGTTTTATGTGAAGTGTCTGTTTTGGAAACAGTGACAGATATACTCTTTTGCCGAAGTATTTCATTATACAAAATCTTTGTCTTCCTCAGTACCGTAATGCCGGAAATCCTTTGGCCCATTACGACGGGACGGCCAAAGAGATCCTGGACGCCTTTGATGGCCATGTGGATATGGTGGTGCTAGGAGCTGGTACTGGCGGCACTATCGCTGGTGTAGGCAGAAAGATGAAGGAGCTTTGTCCATCGTGTATTGTTGTCGGCGCAGATCCGGAAGGATCCGTACTTGCTGAGCCGGAAACACTCAACAAAAGTGATGTCGACTTCTACGAGGTAATTGTTTTTGCTATATTATACGAGTTAGTCGATTATAAACTGGACTTGACATTTGTTGGAATTTTATTATCTAGATAATAAACTTACTTTACAATGCTATAAAAATCGAAAATACTAGGTTTGATCCTAAATTTAGAAGAGAATAATGTTAAAATTTATTTTCCTTTTGAATTGGTAGGTGGTTTAATTATAGACATTTTCTTAAACGGCTCTTTGAAATAAAAAACTTACATTACTATTTAATTTTTCCTTGTGTTATATTATTGTTTCAAAAATCGATTTTGCACCTGTTACCCAAAAGCAAATAAAGGTTGTGGAATCATTATACTTTCAACACAAGTGGTGTTAAATTTTTAAGTGTAGATTTGAATTAAATTAGTATGCTATCATCGTAAAAGTAACTTCTAAAATACTGCATGTACTGTGTATATTGCCAGTGACGATATACGGACTAGAAACCATGTTTGTGACACAGAAAAGTAGCAGTAGTAAACATTATAAATTGATGTGTGCATCTAGGCGGTTTTTGAATACATTAACTGAACTAGCACCAATCAATTTCTCAGGAAGGCCATTCCATTTCTCCACGACTCGGTTTGTCAGGAAGCTCTTCCTGGGGTTGGATGAGAAGGAGGTAGTGTTCAATTTCAATGAATAACCTCTGAGATGGCGGTTTTCATTCATAGTGGTTATGTATTTCCTTGATTTTTTTGGGAAGCTTATTACACATTTTTACTGCCATGCATACGGCCCTCTTTGTATAAATGATTGTTTCACCAATGGGATTTTTAATTTACTTTTATTCCTGGTATTATGAAAGTGGCTTTTTCCTGTGTACTAAAATATTCAGGTCTTGATTTAACATTAAGACAATGTTCTATCATATAAATACCCATCACTGTTAATAAATTTAATCTAATATAAATAGTGAACTATAGAAGAAAGACGATATTCCAACTGTTGATATTTTGAATGTAGTTTTATTGCTTTGAAATAGTAAATATTATATAATGAAATGGCTTATTTTCATCAGTTGATCTGACAAAAGATAATAGGCATTGATTAATTATTAATTTTAATTCATAATTACTACATAAACATGGTTGAAAACCCTGCATTCTTATCTTATTGAGTTTTAATTATCTTCCTTCCATTACATTTAGATTGATAAGCTAACTGACCCATATTATGTGTACATATAACCCAGTAGTCGATAACTTTAGTTACATCACAAGATTGTCATAAACTTCTCTTAAAATGTTATCATTAACATGGAAAAGTACTTCTAGTTTTCTGGCATGTTTAAATATTGAAATACATTATATTTCAGATATCCCAACATAAAATTTAAGGATTTGAAAATGCACTTAATTTATTTATTCATTTTTTTCCATTATAAATAAAGATTAATTATAAAATAATGTGACCTCACTGGGGTTACCCAGGCCGAGGACACTTAATACTTTAAAAAAATATATTTTAACATGTGAGAATAAATAAAGAACACTCGCAGAAATTGTTCAGAAAGTTTTAAACACTACGTATTTAAGTTTATATTTAATTTATGTACAACTGTATTATTTATTCATAAAACATACAATAAAATAACAAAAACATAACATAAACTATACATTTGTAGTACATTAGCAGTTTATTCAATATTGGTTTGGGCGAATGAGACAATCCATTTTACTTATACCCAGCTCCACTATCCATTTTTTTATAGCCTTTTTAAACATTTTCTCGTTACTAATTGTTTTAATGGACAGTGGAAGAAGGTTATAGATTTTAATTGCATAATACTCAAAATCCCTTTGTCCGAAAGTGGTATTAGTATGTATTTGTTTAAGTTGTCTTTGTGTTGAGGATCTAGTGATTGTATTATTAATAACTTTAGTAATTGATAATTATTTTATGTTTACCGTGGTGTATTAGTAAGCATGTTTGACTACCATGTGAAAAGTCCCGGTTTCGATTCCTGGCAAGCTGTTTTTGCAATAATATAATTAGCGGAACGTTGAATGATGCTGACAGCTTGTAAAAGTCAATATGGCAATTTTTTTTTTTACCTATGCCTAAGGGGCTTTAGAAAAAACAATGTGTTTTTAGTGGGTAACTCACAAATGCTGATTTTGAAGTTACGTAGTTGTAGTAATTACCCTGCGATATTATGTCATGTTGGAATCTTTAATTTCTCAGAGTTTCAAACTTTTATTTTGATAATAATGCATCATATTCGATAATGAGGAAGTTCAGTCCTACAGGAGATTGGATATAAAAAATGTTTTCTCACACATGGTAAAAGTTAGTGCTTTAAAACGCCACAAGTTCTAGTGAACAGCTGGTTAGAATAGCCACTCAATAATGTGTTTTGATATATTCCTGGTTTCCAGGAAGCCATGTTTAGCACATTTTCAAACTTTCATTTGCCTCTTTAACAACTCACCGAAGACTAGTGATGTCACGGGTGGAGTAATCTCAAAATTACAAAACTGAAAAAAATCATAGCGATGATAATACGATACGTAAAAATACAATTTTTGGCTTAGTTTGATAGTCTTTTAACAAATAAAAATATGTATAAAAAAACTCCGAACTATCTCATTGCATCGTCTAAGTTCATTTTGTATATTTGTTCTATTTCCTTTAATTAGTTAATATTACATTTATATGATGTAACATTTATGTTGCACAATATTAAATTAATTTTAATTTTTTATTTAAAACTGCCTTGTTAAAACACTTGCCATTTTCGAGATTTTTTTAACAATCTGCGCTGTTTGACGCAATTGAAAAAAAATATTGAGATAAATTTTATCAGTTTAATAACAACTTTATCTTATTTTTTTCATTCAAGTAAATAATATTTTGCTTATAATTGTCTTGAAGTAATCCCGTCATAAATAAATATTTAACCTTGTAAATCAGCGCAAAATATGTGTCCTGTAAAGGGTTAAACTGTAAAAAAAACAACAAACATATCATTTCATTCGTAAATACAATTCAATTTATGTAATTAGTGGATGATAAGTTATATTTTTATGTACATTTATCAAAATTTAGCTTACATAAACAATAACACTGCCCCAGTTGCTAGCTAGTGTCGTATCTATAGTTACGTAATAAAAATATATATAAAAAATGGAAATATGTATTCTTAAGTTTGCATGTGTATTTGCGCATGTGATTTGCTATCTCTCTTTTTTCCGAGTTTTTAAGAGCAGCGCCATAGCTGGACCTACCATAGATTCAGGTGGCACAAAGTACCATACTTTTTCTTACAAAGGAGGGGAGATAATATGCTCGTGTTAATTTGTTCCTTTTCAGTAAGTGACGGAGCGCCAGATCCCGTTAGATCCGGCTCTGAGCAATGCAGGATTTACTATATCTAAAATGTAGCTAGTATAAGAATACCATCATCATCATCATCTTCATTATTCCCTTTCCGCCCCTAATGGTGCATAGGGCGCTACATTGGTACACCAATCGCAGCGTATCTTGATCATTTTTGTTTTGCTTCAGGTACCAGTCCAGAGACTATAAAATATTCTGGAGTGAAAACACCCTTTTAAATAAACATTTCATATCAACTATGCCGAGAATCAAACCCGAGACCTTTCACAAGGCCAACTGTAATAGGAATATTGTCTTTAAGCCAGTGGTTAAAATTATCACGTTTATTGTTCAGATACACTTTTAATAAAAAAGTTTGTACATACTTTGAAAATGAGATGTTTCAGGCATTTCATCAATATTTTGAGTTTGTCCAACTCTGGATTGGCTGGATTTTCTCCCTAGGGAGTTGTTCATATTTAATTTTTTTGCAAAAGAGAGGGAAAACATTTTTGAGAAGGGATAATGGGAGTCCAGGCATTTACAGGGCTTTTGACCTGTCATTGGCTGGTTTAAGTAGTTAAAGGTTTCAGCTCTTTTACATCACAAAAGTTAACAGATGGAAGAGTTGTGGAAATGTGGATGTTCAAATATAGGTGAATGTTATACAGTGTGTAAAGTGGCCACTTAAACCAGCCAATGACAAGTCATAAGCCCTGTAAATGCCTGGACTCCCATATTCCCCTCTCAAAAATGTTTTCCCTCTCTGTTGCAACAATTTTCCAAAATATTGTAATTAAACCAACTGGTCCAAGAAGAAGTTTAAAATTGGAAAAAAAGCTTATACATGCGTTTGTAATATTAAATTAATTTTCAGGTTGAGGGAATTGGTTATGACTTTATTCCTACGGTGTTGGATCGATCCACTGTTGACAGATGGTATAAGTCCAAGGACAAGGAGGCCCTTCCAATGGCCAGAAGAATCATCCGCGAGGAAGCATTACTCAGTGGTAAGAGAAAGTACCTAAATTCAGACTATCAGAGTAGAAATTCACTAAGGGTGTTGGTGTTGTTAGCTGTTATAGCTTTTCTCATATGGTAACACTTAAAAACATTAGTACTTAAATAAAACCTCATGATCCTAGCATATATGAATTAATTAGATTAATTTCATTTTATTAATTTAATTTAATTGATTAATTTTTAAATGTTTTTATGCATTGGAAAAAGAAAAAATAAAAGAATTTGAGATGAATAAGTCACTCAGATACTAACATAATATTAAAATTCCTAAATTCCACACTAGTCATGGTCAAAATAGCTTTGTCTTCAAAGGTGTAAAAAATTATAATAATCTTCCCAATGAACTAAAAACTATAAAAAAATATTATATCAATAAATAAATTTAAAGTAAATCCAAAGAAATTTTTTGAACACGTGTAAAAACTACATTAAATTTTAATTAGTATGAATGTATTATTGTTTTATGTTTTAATTTTTTCTATAGAATTTTAAAAAACATGTACCTTTTATGAAATTTATTAATAAAATAAAATAAATTGTTATGTAACTTTTCTGGATTTCAATTATTATTGATACTTGAAAATGTTTTTATTCATTAGATATTATATATCTTTATTTTGTTTTAAATTTTTATTTGGATTCAAAAATGTTTTCACTATCATAAAATTCTTAAAATGTTAATGCTTAAAATTATTATTGGTATTTAAACATGTTTTTATTCATTGCTATTCGATTCTCAGTTTTGCGTAAAATTATTGTTAATATTAAATTGTTTTTATTTATTATGATAATTTGTTTGTCTATTTGTTTGTTTAGATAAAAATTTAAAAAAATATATTTGTGGGAACTTAAGAATATGTTTTAATTTAAGATAAATGTATATTTTTTATTGTCATTTCGAATATTGTTTTAAACAAGTTTTGTCATATATAATTTTTCTTGTGTAAAACATTTCCGCTCAACATCAGTTTTGCTTTAAAGAGCTAAAATGCACTCAACCTAATAAAACTTTATTTTTTATATTGAAATAATGAAATATTCCTGAACCCATAAATCACGTAGTGGATTAATCGTAATTTTAACAGATCGTAGTTGCGCAGGCAATATTTGTTAAATAACACGTTAAAAACTGTTCAGGAGATTAATAAAACAATGTATATTTTGGATTCTTTTTTTATATTGATAACATAAACTAAAATTTAAAAAAATAATTTATTGGGTGAACATACTCTGCGTCCGATTTTAAATGAAGAAAACAAGACGACACAGCAAAAAGAAATACAAAAAATAACAATAGTATGTTCTCAAAAAAATCAATAATGTATTTTCATAGTTCTAGATTGAATGCGAACAGATGGAGGTGTCGAAAATGCTCACTTTTGTAATCAAATAAAATAATATATGTAACATAAAAGCACACACAATTTCTTGTAGGGCAGAAAAAAAAATTCAAATGACGTATAATAAATATATATAAAAAAACTTATGTTAACACCAAATATATTTTGTTGAAACAAAATTGTGTAATCTTAATGAGAAATTAAAAATGCCTTTTTTAATCTATTTTTTTTATTACGCAGTTCTTGCTTTTCTACTGCGTTTTGATAAAAAATATCTAATTGTTTTTTGTACACACCAGGTGGCAGCAGTGGAACAGCGATGTGTGTGGCCCTTCAGGCTGCTAAAGAGCTGAAAAAGGGCCAGAAGTGTGTCGTTCTCCTTCCCGATGGAGTCAGGAACTATATGACCAAGTTTATATCCGACTCCTGGATGGAGGCGCGAGATCTAAAGGAAGTTGAACAACAGGATCATTGGTAAATCGCTTCAAATTGTTCCCAATCTGCAGAAGATATTAAAACTCTAGGATGTCAGAAGTGTGAATCCTGTTCTACCGCAGATAATTCTTTTCCATTTTCCTAAGGGTTATTTATGTATCAGTAGTAAAAAAAGTCTCCAAAATTAAGATATTTAGGTAAATCACAAGAACGCAGATATTTCTGCGTGTGTATTTCTGTGTGCCTACTATTTATATGAGGTGTGTTCAGAAAAAAAAGAATTATTTATTCGTCTACATTAATGTTGTCGCCTTCAAAATAGTTCCCATTAGATATTGTGCACTTGTGCCAGCACTTCTAATTCTCAAAACCCTTTTTAATCTCGCTCTTTGGGACAGCCTGTAGCTCTTTTAGGGATGCGCTTTAAATGTCATCTATGCTTGTAAAACGACGGCCTTTAAGGTTCTCTTTATTTTTAAAAACAAGAAAAAGTCACACGGAGCCATGTCTGGCGAATATGGAGGCTGGGGCATCGTTACAGTATTTTTTTTGGACACAAATTCATGAACTAGCAATGAAGTGTGAGCAGGTGCATTATCATGTTGCAAAAGCCATGAATTGTTTTGCCACAAATCCAGGCGTTTTTTTCGGATTGCTTCTCACAAACGGCGTTGAACTTGTATGTAGTACTCCTTATTGACCTCGTGGTAAGAATTCATGATGCACTATGCCATTAAAATCGAAGAACTCAGTGAGCATCACCTTCACGTTCGACCGCACTTGTCGAGCCTTTTTCGGTCTTGGCGATTCAGAATGCCTCCACTCGGACGATTGAGCCTTAGTTTCGATGTCATATCCGTAAACTCATGTTTCGTCACCTGTTATACACGTTTCAGTAATTCTGCATCGTCGTCGACTTCATTTAGTGACACCTGAGCACTGAGCAACTTCCATTCGCCGCTGGTTTTGTTCAAAACTCATCAATTTTGGAACAAATTTTTTCTGCCACGCGTTTCATACCCAAAATATTCGAAAAAATTTCATGACATGAGCCAATCGATATGCCAACATCATCAACGACTTCTCTGAATGTGATTCGGCGATCGTTCACAAACATTTTATTTACCTTTTCCACATTTTCATCAGTTGTTGATGTGCTGGGGCGTCCGGGCCGTTCGTCATCTTCAACATCTTCATGGCCATCTTGGAAACTCTTATACCACTCGCAAACTCTTGTTTTACTCATATCAAACTAACTATAGGCCTTTGTTAACATTTCACACACTTTGTTACACTTTATTGAATTTTTTTTACACAATATTTGATACAAATTCTTTGATCCATTTTTTTAATAAACGAAAATCGTCGAGCTCATAAAAACATGTCTAACCTTAACGGCTGCCATAGACAAAGTAAACTATGAATACAGCTGAAAATTTTAGCATACTTCAGGGGCAAATATACCAACATAATAAAAAATTGGCGGACTTGATCGAACTCTCCAAACCAGTGAAATTGAAAAATTCCCGTTATTTTCTGAACACACCTCGTATATCTCGAGTTTCTTAATAAATTTCTGCATTATTTACTGATGCTATTATATCCTTTTTTAAATATTGTTTGCATTAATCATTTAGAGTACTTACGGAATATTTTTTATTAGGTGGTGGAACACTAAAATCAGTGCACTAGAACTTGCAGTTCCAAGTTCGGTGCTTCCTTCTGTGACCTGCCAAGAGGTCATTAAAACTCTTAAAGATAATAAAATAGACAAGATTCCTGTGGTAGATGCATCAGGGTAAGATTGATCTAATTTATTATTTAGATACCAAACATTATATTAGTCTGTAAACATTTTATTTAAATATCAAAGCACTCAATGACAAACTGCTTATATAGCAGATTTTTTAAACGAAAATATAAAATATCATTGGGTTTCTGGCACAAGTTGGTTGTCGCTACATTTTACTAGTAAGATATTGCACTTTTAAAAACTCGTCCCAAATCAAGTAAAACTGCAAGCTGAATATTATTTTTTTGTATTCATAAAATACTTTTTAAATAAAGATTATTTGATGCCATTTGTGAGGACGTCTCAATTTTTGAAAACTTGTAGTTACAAACTTGTGCCGGAAACCCAACAATATAGTATTTAAAATTATGACTTAAAAAAAAATTGCAACATTTTTTGTAGATCTATAAAGGGTATGGTCACTCAAACCTTTTTAATGAGCAGGCTCATTGTCAAGAAGTTGTCCCTCTCCGATCCTGTTGACAAAGCTCTTTTTAAACAATTCCGTAAAGTGAGTGAAAATGTGACTCTTGGAAAAGCATCCAGAATTTTGGAAAAAGAACCATTTATTATGGTTACTACTTCAAAAGCAGGTAATTATTTATTTTATTTCATGTAAACACCATAATATATTTTGATAAGATTTGATCAATAAAGAAATTGTTATGTACCAGCTACTTGATAAAAAAAACTTTTGACTAAAAACACTGGCAGTGCATTTCTTTACATTTTGTAAATTTGTACTAAATATTATGTTTAATAATACCATAATATAAGTTTAAAATTGTGTTGTAAACAAGCGATAATATGTGCAAGGATGAGCCCGCGCACCGGAACCAGTTTAGAACGCTAAATCTGCCTTTGTTTACATGCTGTTTTATATGCGCTAACATTGTACGTAAATCACATTAGTTGTTACCTATATTCTGTCAGTACGCATGTTCGAAGTGACGCTACAAGCAAACTGCATGTCTATGCATGCACCGGCACTGATTACCTATACTGTCTTCTCGTTCTTCTAACGCACGACTTACGGCTATGAAGCGTAGTTTATCTCGCTCAATGCCCATGAGTTTCACCAGACCTGGTATTTTTCATACACATTTAGGGTAAAAGCTCGTGCACAGAGCCGATTAGCGCATGTGTGAGATGACACTCTAGGAAGGTCATCCGCTAGAATCAAGCTCGATAGATTATTTGGCGTGTATTGAATAAAGCATACATAATATAATGTTGCCATAAATCCCTGTTTCTTTGAACTACATATTTAATTTTTTAATTTAAACATTTTTACTTGGCAGTGCACTGCACTTATGTACGTGCTATGAAACCCCCTTTGGGGTCAACAGATTTATGAAATAAGGCCTATCGGCTAGTTATGTAAGAGTAATTATTTTTTTCATTCACACAAAATTTGGAATAAATGGAAACTTTAGTTTCCAGATAGTTGACTTTTAAATTATTTATTTATTGTTTAAATAAAATTATTATTTTGGTGTACACCTCGCTGCGAAGAGTCCGCATGTTTAAAAAATATATATATAATTGAATACAACCTACATGTATTTATTATAAAAACAAAAGACGAGTGATGCTTAAATTCACATTTTTTTTCTATAATTATGTATGTCTTTTATTTCCACAACAAATTGTTACAACGAACTTACACACAATTTTTGTAAAATTATTTTCAGATAAAGAATCAGTTTCTGGCCTAATGACATCTTTGGACTTGCTAAGCTTCATCTCTTCATCAAATAATCATGTGAAGAATGGGCACTAAGATCATCCTAGACACTTTCTTTTGTTGCTCTAATGGAAAAAATCAAGATTTTTTAATGGTGTTCATACTAAAGTATACATTATAATTATTATTGTTTAAGACTGTCCGAAATGTAAGGTATAATATTTTGATTCCCTGGAATACATTCTAGACTTGAGGATGTGTGCAATATTTTATTCATTTTAAATGTTTTTTGTTTTGTTTTTAATAATGAATTGATTGGATGCTAAAACATAATTTTTTTAATGTATTACTTTTACTACAAGGGATTGAATAATACAAGTATTTTTTATCATGACTCAAAATATTTTTTAATAATTCAAATATGTCGAGTAAACATTGCGGGCATAATTTCGATTTGTCGATCTAAATGTTGATGAACTTATGATAATAGAACAAAATGTACGTAAATAAGACCGTCATTCTTTATGTAGTACTTTGGATAATATTAATTATGTGCCCTCCCGCCAAAACACTATGACAAATATCAAAACCGATCTACATACTGGCAAACAAAATGGCTGCCAGTTTTTAGTGTGAATTTTACCAGAATATAATTGGCTATATTATGTAAACGGTGGGCCTCTTGTTCCTTTAAAAAGTATATGAAGGTTAATACCCTCTAATGAGGCACACTTAGAAATCTCCAACAAAAGCAGAAAATCTTTTATTGATGCCAAAATAAACTATACATAAAAACCTACCTACCTAAATAATAGCATAATTCAAGGCCGTCTTTAAATCTTGCAAAACAGATTTCAATTATACTACTTGACACTGCAAAGTTAGCATTCTCCGTTGAGTTGGTGAAGCATAATTAAAAATCTCAGAATCGTCAAAGTTTTTTGCAAATATCTCAGTAACTCTTTCAATGGATATTTCTAAGTTTGATTCTCATACCCTCATGTCCAGTATCGCAGTATACGAGGGAATGGTGTTACAAAAAAGGATTATGTGAATCTACAAATCTTCTTAGATTGGTGATATTGCACTCGCCAACGATAAGTATATAATTATTTCAGAGAAACATTTTTGTCACAATAAGATTTTGTGCAACATTCCATTTTTGGATAGACGATTCATATATTAATTATTTATTTCACATACAAAATTTGTTTCTACAAAACTCATTTCAATGTTGTAATTTGGTCAATTATAAATGTACTGTACTAACCATAATAATATGCAGATATAATTTTCGAATAAAAATAAAGTTTTTACAATGTTTTTTTATTTTTTAAATGTTCTTGCATCCTTTGACCCCACGCTGTTGGCCTAAAGAATTAGTTTTTTTTTTATTTCTAACTTTTTTATTGAACATTGATATGAAAAAAAACCAATTCCTTTGCCTTCAATTAAAAACTAGGTTGCATATTTGTTTAGGGTTCATCATCATCATCGTTCCCTTTCCGCACCGCATAGGGTACTGCATTGGTACACCAATTGCAGTCTATCTTGATTATTTTTTGTTACATGAAGGTAAGATGATCAGTCTTATGCTTCACGTACCAGTCCAGGGACAATGAAATATTCTAGTGTAAAAACACTCTTTTAAATAAATATTTCAGAACCAACCATGTCCGGAATCGAACCCGAGACCTTCTTGCAAGGTAGGCAAAAGCGCTGATCATTACACAACAAAGCTGACTCTTCACTTTATTTAGGGTTAGTAAAATACAACCTGCAGTTTTAAAGTTTAGATTGAATTTCATTAGGAAATAATTAGTACAGAGGAATAAAATCATCCAAGCAGTTTTTAAATTGGTTGTTGACCGCGATGCAATGGACAACCGCATTTGGCAGGTTACTCCAGTCTGTGGCGAGTGGTAAACTTTCTTATGTTTTATAGATTTTAAAACCGAGAAAACAAAATTAATCACATTTTAAAAATAATATTGATTTAATTTAGTTAATCATTAAAAACAGATTTTTTCTTCTTTTTGAGTTTGTGAAGCTTCCGTTTAGTCTTCTCCGTACTTTTCAGCAGCTTCTTGATGCTCTCGTTTAAGTTTTCCTGCCCAACCCTACTCGGACTTCCTTCAGAAATATTTACAGAATCCACTTCTGCTTTCAATGGGGTAGATTTTTTCTTTTCCTTTTTCCTCTTATTTCCGTTTTCCTCCCTGAAATAAAATATAATTTTATTGTAGTATACATCAGAGCGTACGGTGGTTTGACTTTCTTAGAAATGTACGAAATCTCCAGTGACAACTGTCATCAGGTGGAGGCGATCCGGTCGGCTAGGCCGCATACCACGGATGCCTCCCAAGAGCTTTAACTTTATTTACCTTACGACTTCCATATTCTGGAAGAGTTCATCGTACTCCTCGTCTGCAATATCCTCCGTCTCTTCCTTCTCTTCCTTCTTGACGATGACCTCTTCTCCGGGCAGTGGAACGCCCGAGGTACGAACGAGAAAGGCCGTGAGCTTGGATGTCATGTATTGCTAAAAATATATGTGTATACATGTAACAATTTTGAATATAGTAAAACTTCAATTATCCAGATTAAAGAGTGTCAGATTTTATTGCTTTTTTAATAATACAGCAAATTAGAATCACATTAAAAACTTCCTTAAACATGTCCAGCAAGGTTAATTGTTGCAAAGTTAACACAATTAAATTAAAATTGAAAACTTCTATATTTTTTATTTTCTGATAACAATCTAGATATTTGTCAGTCCGGATGACTGGAGTTAGAATAAATGGAATTCTACTGTATTTTTTAATCTGTATAGAAAACCAAAAAAATACACTTAAAAAATATTTAAATCATTTACCACTTCTTTATTTATTTAAAACTTCAAATACAAAAAATATATGCACTTTAACGGGTTATTGCTAAAAGTGATATCTTTCAGCCAGGCCAAAAAGCAGACTTGTTAAAATTTGTACTTAAAAAAAAATGAGTGAGACAGGAAAGGGAACCAGGAAATAAAATGATTTAAAAAAAATAAAAAAAGCATATTTAAAAAATAAAAGTAGGTTGTGTTGACTTTGCAATGTCTATAGCATTCTCGAAAATATTGATAGCCATCAGAGAGAGAGAGAGAGAGAGAGAGTGTGGGAAACGAGAAGACATTAATTATGTTACCTTATGAATGAGTTCCTTGGTGAGCGCATCGTGCACTCTGAGGTGGCGGTCCAGCGAAGTGGACAACACGACCCCCTCCGGGTGGCCGGTCAGGGGCAGGCAGAGTGCGGCCGTCACAGCCCCCGCGGGCCCCCGGTAGGCACGGGAGGGCCGACCCTCACCACGCAGATCCACCAGCTGCAGCCCTCCGCGCCCACTGCCGACCAGGACCTGTCTACACAAATATTTATTATCTAGCCTGGGATTTCCTAATTTAGGGATATGTACCATTATTTAAAAAAATATTTGCTGCTTTTTTATTTTGGTAGGTATGGGAGTAAATAAATCTTAAATTTAGTATTTCGTTGTTGTGCCGGCAAAATATCTGTTGAGTAACATATGAAAAAATTTTAAGGAGATAATTTGAACACTGTACCTTTAGACGATGGTTTTTAAAAATAAAAAAAATTTACTGACAATAAAAAGGAAAAAATATGGAATTTTATTTTGAAAAAAAAAAAATATTTTGTTGAAACAAAATTGTGTAATCTTGATGAGAAATTAAAAATACAAAAAAAAACTTGACAGATATTGCCAGCGCAGCAACAATATATTTGAATGAACATCTGGGCTGAAAGGGTTAATAAGGCTCTTCTCTAGGGTCATTGCTATGCAAACTCCTGATGTCACTGAGACCTGTAAAGATCTATTGTGAAGTTATTAAGGCTCGGTACATAATATATAATGGTAGGTAAACTTCTTTAAATGAATTCTTTTTCATTTATATGAACTGGAGTTTAGTTTTAGAGCTCCAGTTCAAAATTTTTTTTTAGTATTTTGCGGATGATAAGACGCACCCCTAAATTTATCTACAAATTTTTAGAAAAAAAAATGTTCTTGATGATAAAACACATTGGACCAAAGGACGCACCCCAATTATTGGTTGAATTTTCAGAGCAAAAAAGTGCATTATATGGTCAGAAAACTAAGATAGTTGTAACAATTGATTACATCTAGTTATTATATACATTAAGGCCCAAGACGCAAACTAGCCCGGCCCTAGGTATTTTATGTTTATACAGTCACACATCTTGTTCCATCCATTTTTCAATAATTTTACAATTCAAGCCAACGTGTGTCCAGCTCAAAGCATTTCACCAAACAGACAATTAAATTAATATATTATTGTTAGAATTATTTTAAAACACTATGGCATGCCATGAGTGACTTGCAATATAAATTTCTATAGAGACAGGTAACTCAAACGTTTTGAAATATTCCCAAAGTTTGATTGAATTACAGTGAAAATTGAATTGATTTGAAATGCATTTAGAGTATTATTTAAATTATTTTATACGAGCTGAACCCGCCAATGCTTTGCTATTGCTTGATTTGAGTTCTTGCTAAATAGATTAAATGAACAGAATTGAAAGTTTGATATCAATTATTGTATTTAGTCCAAATTAGATATGTATGTATACATTGTGTTTCGGTTTACATAAATTGTGAGGACAGAGAATTTTGATAAATAAGTGTTCGAACATTGTTTTCCTGTCACTGTCTTGATAAAGACAACTGCATTTCAGACCTTTTGTTAGAATAGACAAAATTGACATTTTGCTGTACCGTTTTCCGCACCTCAAAACTAAACCGATTTTGTTGTTTTTTTAGATAGAGTATCAGAATAAAATGTTCTGTATCGGTATGTTTTGCGTTTTTCAAAAATACTTATAGTTATATACCGTGCGCCCGAAGACATCAGATAAAACGGTGCTTTTTACGGGTTCAAATGGTTCTAGTTCCCATAAAAACCAATTTTTTAAAAACGAAACAGTATGGGGACACGCCAATGGTAAATATCTATAATGTGGAAAAAAGAGCTCTGCGCTGGTTTGGACATAAAGAGCGAATGGACAACGAAAGAACGGCTAAAAATATTTAGAATGCGAATGTTTATGGATCCAGAAATAGAGGAGGACTGTGAAAGACATGGCATGACCAAATCCAACAAATTCTTGAAGATGGACATGGTAAAAGTCGGAATAAATGTCCCGCGTGCATGAGAAGATCTATGAATGTAGAGGAAGCGAGATCTGAATGCAAAGATTGAGTGATGTGGCGTGATATTTTGCTGTTGCTGTTGTTGTTATTGTAAAAAAAAACATTTCTCTAATGCCATAATGCAGAGAGAAAATACGTTTGTATGAAGAAAAGTCAGACCGCGTTTCCTCTTAAAATTAAACATAATTCAAAAATTTACAAAAAAATCTTCAGTAAAAAACCGTTCAGATAAACGTATAGGAGATGTTGTAACTTTTCATTGGTAAGTAGGTACTTGTTTATGATTGAATTCCAAATCTAAAAGTAAAATGTAGATATTCAAAAATAGACTTTAAGTAGGTACCTAAGTACTTACTTATGTTTGAATTCCAAAACATAAAATAATCTATTATTTTCAAATAAAGAATTCTTTTAGCAAATGTCAAAATCTGCTCAAAGATTTTCAAAAACGTATAGAATGTGAGTTAATATTATTTTAGTAAAACCAAAAAAAAATCCAGTAAAAAGAAATAAATGGGTAGAAATTATAAGAGATTCAATGAAATAATCTGATTGGGATCCATAAAAAACGAATGCTGTCAGTAAACATTCAAAAACAAACTTTTTTTAAACAGAAAAAAATTAAATCCATCCATTTTTTTTGTACGGGCACTCGCGGCGAATGCAACCCTGGTGGATGATGGATAAAAAAACATTTACGCTCCTAACTTTTTTTGTACTTAATAAATTGAAGATTTTATGAGCTTTAAACCTTCTCGTGGCAAAGATGTACATTTATCTGAAAACCGCACGTAAATCAGTCCTGTAGTTATTCAGTCCATTGAGGAGAACCATTCGAACATTGCCTTTTATATATATAGATTAAATTAGATAGTTTTATTATTATAATTAAAATGCAGTTCCACCAAGAAATATCAGTAGAAAAACTCAATCTATTTTTTTATATGGAATTATGAAAGGGTTATTTTATAAAACGTCCGTAACAGGCGCACGGAGCATGACAGAAAAAGGCATTTTTGTGAGTTTTTACTTAAGTTTCTGCATTTATTTCTCAAAAGAATTTTAAAACATCTATTTGAGATTTCAATCACTATATTTACCTAACTATCCATATAGAATTAACAGTTCAGTCATCAGGAATATCGCTTCTGTTGGAATTTTGCAAAGTGATCTTTCTAATATCTGACCCTTAAACAGTTTCAAGAAAGGGTAGATGCTTTCAATGTATGTTTTTACCTTTCTGAGCAGCCAAGGGTGATGCAGGTGTTGGCCTGTCCGGGCAGCTCCACAGAACACACAGGGCGGCGCTGGGCACGTGCATCGTACAATCTGTAACAGCAAAAAACATTAAAGACAAGAGCATTTTTGAGCAACGTAAAAAGAAAACACAGTTTTGCCGAATCAAGGCGAGGGTAGGAATGGTTAAACCAACATAGAACCTTCATATACAGCACAGAATTCGCAGTGAAATGAGAAAGAAATGCATCAAATGTATTAAATTTACAAATACTTTTGTACCAATCAAGGGATAGGTTTGCAGTGATATGTGATGTTATTGTGTCGACTTTTTATTAAAACTATTGCGTCATAATATATTATATCCCCTCATACTAGCACTTTTACTGATTGGAAATATTTCGTACAAATAAAATATGTAATGTAAAGTTAAAACGATGTATTTTGTCATAAATAAATAAATCTAATCTAAAAATCATACTATAATTAACTTGTTTATGGGCATTTATATAAATGAATATTTTCAACGCCATCTTTAGTATTCTTTTGATTCCTGTTACCCGAGTGGTTGACTTACCTGACAACTCCGTATCGCGAACAAATGGCTACCTGTTTTCCATCCGTATCAGGTAGGAAGCAGATATCTGACACCCAAACGGGCACCCTTAATTGCAGCCAATCGTGGGCAACATTCTTTGCTTGAAACACTACTTGTTTAGTTTCTAAATTCCACAGCTTCAAATCGTTTTCTTTTCCCCCGGTGCCGATGATTTGTGAATTAAACGGACAATGCTGCAATTTTTCCAAATTTTCACCGGCATTTAATTCGAAGCCATCTTGTAATTTCGACCTCCAAACTTTTACTATGCCGGATTCTACAGCTGCGATTGTCGTATCTTCGTACACAGATATGCTTTTTAGATCTCCTTTTCCAAAATCGATATCAGTTTTGTTTTCAAATTGCGAAGTTAGTAAGTTGTATGTTTCTATCGTTCGGTTTTCTCTCCCGATTAAAATTTCTGTCTGCTCTGTGTCTTTGAAAGTTAAGCATTTGATACCTTCTCCTTTTTGAATAGATTTTACATCCCGTAAATGGCTCGATGTATCTTTCCTTTTACTCTTAGAATTCTGGTCATATTTGACATCTAAAAAAAAAACAAAAAGATGTAATGTTTTATTGGTCTTATGGGGATTATAAATCTTAAGAACACGTAAAAGTAAAAAGTTCACAACACATATGGCGTACATAAATATAAAACGTTTACAGGAAAAAAATGCAAATGTTTATTTACATAAACTATAGTAAACAAATGCTTGTAAATTGTTATAATTAATTGGGAACAGAATCCGAGATGCTGTACACGAAACTATTGAGTCGAAAATAAACACCATAAAATCATAACCTTAAAATTATGTCAATGTAAGTATTCAGTTAAATATCTTTACATGACAATTTAAAATTTTAAAAACGATTACAGAAAATCTAAACTTACGCTTAAATGTGCCTATCTTAGATCCTACATAGAGATTTAACTTTATCCCTTCGCAAACCATCTTTAAATTCGTTTTCTTGTTGTTATTTTCACGGAACCAGCATGACCAAAACCTCAAATTTGACGTACGAATCCATAGATGACGTCCAGAGTTCAGTCAGAGACAATGTATAACTTTAACTATACTCTATCCAACCATTTATTTAACTTTTGACAGCTCGATTATGTATCGATTAGGGATGTCCTAATGCGTTACCGAATCGATTTCTCATAAAAATCGACTTTACTTATGAAAAAGTTTTAATCTCAACATTTTGTAGTTTATAAACATACCCAGACGTTTAAAGCAGAGTTTATATTACGAAAGCGCTGTAGTAAAACTTTTTTTTTTTTTTAAGTCTTCATTCAATAAATAATATTGCAAAAATTACATCATTTCTTTACAAAAGAAACTTTAAATACAGTCTCGATAAACTCCTTAATTGGAGTTTGTCATTGGGTGCAGGAGCTACAGAAAACCCAAATATGCATAGGACTATTTTATTGTCGTAATGTAAATTGAGAAATTTTGTGTCGCGACACTGTCAGTTTGTCGGCGACAATAATAAATGACAGCGACCACGGCGCCATTAAAATTCAATATATTCTGACGAACTGTCAAATTAGTTTTGGCCATAGACAATCGATAAGTAGTTTTTAATAAATATTTGATATTTTCACAATATTGAATCAGTTAGACATTTATTTTTCATTTAAATTAGTCGTATTCATTATCAAGTGAATAAAAATACTGTGGCTTTCGATAGAAAATTATTTTTTTTATTTCTGGTTCATCTTGTCAACTTGTATAATCCTCGTTGCATAAGTAGTCTCAATAAACATCGATATCGATAAATATCGGAGCAAAAGAACATGTCGCTTCACTATCGTAATGAAAAAAACATGAAGTATTGCATTTTTCGGTCTATGGTTGCCTGTCAATAATTACTGAACTTTATAGGCGCCCATGTGTCAAAAGTTAAATAAACGCTTGGAAATACTGTAGTTAGTTCAGTTATAAATTATAAACAAGAGACGTAGTGACCCATGGCCGGTTTTGGTAATCGAATTACTCGACTATTTAAAAAAACAAGCTATTCGAATAAGGATCGATTTGCGAATGATTTGCATTATTTATCTTTATTTTCACTTCATTCCTCGCTTTTACATATCAAGTTTATTAAATCATTCTTTTTTTCAACACGATTAACAAATATTTTCGACAGAGATGAAAGTCAAGGCATTTGCGAGATTTATATCCACCTTTGTCTGAAAGTATTTTTATACTAGTACTCCCTATAAATATAGTTAGATATTTTTGTGTTATATATTTATTTTATAGAGTGTTTTTAATTCGTCATCTGTATGTGTGTTTGTCCAGCAAAACCAGCTTATTAGATTATCGACTAGGTTAGTTACTGACGAATCAACACCTACTAGTCGCTGTTGGCTGAATGATCTAGTAGGTATTGACTAACTACATTACCAATACCCTATGTCTTCTATCTAATCAATTCATGTGGTTTATGGTAGCATGTCGCAAAGTCGCATCTGTGGTCGTAAGTCGTAATATCTCTGGTCGTAATTCTCAAAGCTGGTGAGTATAATCTGTGCTCAAAGCTGTCAAACATTTCGCTGGACTGTCAACGTTAGAGATCTAATTTAATTTTCTAAGATTAATAATCAAAATGCCCTTACCGCCTGCATTAGCAGCTCGTTTAGCCAAACGTGGGATATTGCATACTCCAGACAAAAAGAAGCCTGATCCCGAACCTGATCCAAACAGCAATGAAGAAATCATCGCTGAAGATTACGATTCTCACAGAGAAGAATCAAGCGGAAACAATAACTTTTGGGAAGGCATAGACGGTGTAAATGTAGATCCAATAAAAGGCCACAAAGGTTGCCCCAACAAATATAACATTTATCACGAATGCTCTTTATTCTGCGTCAAGCGATGGCGTCACGGTAAACCAGTTCCCAGTGAAGATTACTTACGGAGAAAAGAGAAATTACTCGAAAGGTTTCCTCTGCCCAATGGTTGGCAGGAAGTCTATGACGAAGGCTGCGGCCAGCATTACTATTGGAATTTGTATAACAACTTCGTGTCCTGGCTGCCGCCGACACACCCCAAGGCTTCCTTCTCCGAGAGCGCATCTCACTTGAGGGAGGAACGTCTCCTGAGGGAAGGAGACGAGAGTGACAGCAGCGAATCCGACCAAGAAGTCCCACAATTTAAGAAGCCAGATGTGAGGGAAGAACGGGAGAGATTCCGTGATCGCAGAGCGCGCGAGAGGAATAGAGATGAACGGAAATATGACAAACGAACCAGAGTCAAAGACAATGATTTAGACCCTATGGATCCCTCTTCCTATTCAGATGTTCCGCGAGGAGAGTGGTCGGCGGGGTTAGAGCGACACGGAGAGGCTATGACCGGAGTAGACACCTCGCTATCCGGACCACTTTACCAGATGAGACCGTACCCCAGTCCGGGAGCCGTTCTATTGGCCAACAAGAAACCGCCGCCATTTATGAAAAAAGAAGTTTCTTTCCCGGAGCAGCCCAAATAATTAGGTGTCAATAATAATTAGTTTGTCTCGTAATAAATAGCTTTAAATTACACTTTATTTTCATTCATAGCGTGATCTAAATTAAATATGTATTTACTTTTCAATGAAGAAGTTCAGTGTTTTTTAAATTTTAATAGTCCAGTGACGTCACAAGCTCTCGTCTGTGAGTTCTGCTGATTGGTGAGTTGGTGGAAAATCTATCGCAACTCTTTCATTGGTCGATTCCAAAGAACCTGTGAAGTAGTTCATTTTTATTATTTTTTTCATACATCTTTCACAGTGAAATATTGCAGTGTTAAACCACTTTTAAAACAATATTTATACAATATCTCAATCATAGCAGGCAAATGCACCAACCACTACACTTTTAGATGGACTTATCTCCACTTGATTTTCTTATTCAGGATTTTTACGTGAGATTAACCATCGAGTCAAAAACACTACTCCAGGATTCTGGTTCTATTTTATTAATAAAACTACAAGATAAATATTTTTTTGTTTTGTACAACATTTTGTGAAAAGGACCTAAATTATATTGATATGGTATTTGTTACAATCAATATAGTGTAAAGTTTCCGCAAACCAAGTATTGTAAAATTTCCATTGAAAATAAAATGTAAAAATGGCATTTTTCAATAAAAAATTATAAAAGGCGCCATTTATGAATAATCAGTTTCAAAAAAGCAAAAAACATTTTCAAATAGAGAAAAATATATTTAAAAGAATTTAAAAAAGGAACAATTAAAAAGCGATAGTAAAATAAATGAAAAGAAATTAAATGAAAGTTACTTTTAAAAAAGTAATTAAAAACATACTCAAAGTGATTAAAAGAACTATGACATATTTTAGGGATAAGACACCATTGAAATAATTAATCATCCTTGTCAAAAAAAGGAAACCTGGACAACATCCATTACAACAATACACAAATTAAATTATAGCAGGATCCAAATGCTAATGCAATAATTATAATTAAGGACATTTTAACATTGTTAGTTATTCTTGTCTGAATTAACAAAACATGAAAAATTATTCTAAAACACAAGAGCAAAGAATATTTGTCTATTATTTTTAAATACTCATTGTTATTACGTAAGTAAAATTTATTTACATTATAATTTCATTAATGCAGCATAATTTATTTATATTTTATTTTATTTGGGATTTTTACATCTGTTACATAAAAAAAAAAGTAGAAATATATTAACAATACTAGAGCCAATTAAAAAAATCCACTGTAAATCTAATAATACATAATATATAACAAAAGAGTTTACTTAATTGTATGTGTGTGACGTTTGTATTCATGTGTATGTGCGAATGAATGAGGGAGAGGGTGCATGTGCGTGTGGGAATAAATGAGGGAGAGGGTGCGTGTGTGTAAGTATAAAAAATAATAATTTAAAACTTGTAATTATATTGAAAAGGCTACAGGAAAGAGCTTGCCTAATTACAGCCTGATTAGACGCTTACAATATGAATTACATTTTGAGTATGGCTAAATGTCTGTTGATTAAACTAGCTGGTATAAAAATTTAAAAGTATTTTCAGGCGTTGCTTAGTAGGTGAAATAATTCAGCTAGATGAATCTCACCCACATAAATAAATCTTTTAGCTCTTTTCAGCTCTTTTACTTCACAAAAGTCGACATACACATAGAAAGAATAGTGAATGTTATACAGTGTGTAAAGTGATTACATAAACAAGTCAAAAGCCTACACTTTATATTCCTTTCTCAATCGGGTTGTGGTCCCGTGGCCAGTGTTTCAGACTCACTGGTTAGGTCCAAGGTTCTAACCAACTCTACCGCACCTTGATTTCCATTTTCTAATAGTGATGTAGGATTTATGATTGTGGAAAGCATGGGAACTCCTACCCTGTTGGAGGTTGAGAGAAGAAAACGATTTGTGTTAATTACATGTTGTATAAACAGAGTAATACCTAGACGATTTACTTGAGTAACTGAGCAATGAACTATATGTTGTATCTGACTGTATGAATGTCCGACTGAGGCTAACCGAACTGAGTGTGTAACTAAGGGTGTTACTACTTATATATTGTCCAGTGTTCACTTTACTTCCTAGTGGGATTTTGAGGTCGTGTACTAATTCCGTGTCTGTCAGCGTTGTGATATCCGCTTGTGTCAGTACTTTGTCATAAATCATTTGAATGTTTTGATGATAAATTATTTACGCACATACGTGCGAATACAAGAACGCATATTCTTAAAAAAAAGTTTTCCCTTTCTGCTGCAGTTAGTCTTCATCCTTATCATCATCATTCCCTCTCTGCACCTAATAGTGCACAGGGCACTGCATTGGTACATCGATCACAGCGTATCTTGATAATTTTTTGTTACATAAAGGTAAGATGATCAGTCTTACGCTTCAGGTGGCCGTTCAGGGACTATGAAATATTCCAGTGTAAAAGCACCTTTTTTAAAAATAAGTATTTTATGTCAAACATGTCGGGAATTGAACCTGAGACCTCTTGCATGGTAGGCAAACGAGCTGACAACTATATTGCGAGGGTAATTTATCTTATACAAGAGAAAATAAAAAATTGTTTATTAACATAAAAATTCCAGTAATCTACTACATTTATGTGGTAATAGATTTATTTGTATTGTGTGAAGTCTGTCTAAGTCCAACCTGTTTTAAGGCAGACATTTTTAGATGCAAAATAATAATGAAAAATGACTTACCTTCTAGTGTATTTATTATATTATTACGTCGGCCTTGTGGTGTAATGGTCAGCGCGTTTGTCTACCATGCAAGAGGTCTTAGGTTCGATTCCTGACATGGTTGATGTGAAATATTTATCAAAAATTGTGTTTTTATACTAGAATATTTCAAAGTCCCTGGACTGGTACCTGAAGCGTAAGACTGATCATATTACCTTCATGTAACAAAAAAATATCAAGATAAGCTGCGGTTGGTATACCAATGCAGCGCCCTATGCACCATTAGGTGCGGAAAGGGAATGATGATGACGATGATGTATTTATTATACATATTTAATTATGCGTACAATTATTTATCAACTTGTTTTAGTAATATAGATAAGAATGCTTATCTCACTATTTTTTAATAGTTCATCCAAGAAGGGCTGGAAGTCACATTTTTTGCAAAATTGAGTTACGAATATCATTTTGTTCATATATTCAGATTCTATTAATGCTAAAACATTGGAGTCCACCGGTATACCACTACTGAAATAGCTTGTTCTTAAACACCAGTAGTGCAGTAATAATACTCCAAAACTCAACGGTTTGCTGGTATTAAACCAGTGGATACTGAATAAATTCCATAATTTTTATAACAAACTACCTCGCAGCGGGGGATTTTGCACAAGATTAAGTCTTATTGTCAGAATCAACCATACTTAACCATTGTGTCATTTCTTTTGCTGTTAATTTCATTATTTTACTTTGCTCGTTTTCACATACTGTCTACATTCAATTACTGTTTTATTGCTTTTAAGAACATGTTGTTAAATTTACATTTACCTGTTATTTTTATGAATAATTAATGTTTTAATTAATAGCATGTAATTTAATGTTTTTGCCTAAAGAAAGCCTTTAAGGTACAGAAATTATAAAGGCGTTTACGATATAAATGCTGTGCTCTATGACGAAGGGAGGATTTTGAACTATCCATAAGAGCAAAATACTATATGTTTTGTTTTATTCTTATCATAGAGTGTATAAATAAAAATTATCTAGCTCTCTCGTGAAGAGTTATGGTACATATTATAATATATTTTTGAGGTAGCAACGATTCGAAGATGCGTATGATAAAACAAAACATACTAAATATAAATTAATTGTAAAAAACAAATTCTGTCAGGTGATATGTAGACAGCTTAAGTTAGCACGTAAAACCTTGTTCTAAATAGGACCTCAGGTTTGCAGCGTAATAAATTATGTTTCGTGACACACTAACGCTAAGAACAACATTGTGATGGAATAATAACTCTATATAAGGAAGGCATTCATGTGAAATGAGTGCAATATCTTATTCGCTGATTGCTTTCAAGTTATCAGAAATATCAAAATGAAAATATCTTGCCGTGTTCTCGGAGAATGGCTCCAAGTCCCCAGTATAGATGGTGGGTACTTTGCGCTTCGCAAAAATTATTTTCATAAACATTACTATTCACATTTATGTAAGAATTGATGAAAGCAGCCTTCCTCGTCTTTAAATCTTAATTTTTTTTAAATATGACAAAAACTTTTTCATAAAACACAGGGTAGAAAAAGGATTGATATGCTATTTTGAATAAAAATAGGTATTCAATATCGCCCTTGCGCTGGTAATATCTGTCAAGTGAAACAATTTACAATAAAGCTTTTACAGCATTTTTGTTAATGCGTAATCATTTTGGTTTTGACATACATATTAAGTTACTAATGACATGCATTGTCAAAAACACAGTGAATTTTTTAAATTATTAATCAAATACCTTTTTTTTGCCTCCAATTAGCAGTTCACAATGGAGTTCCGGTGCTGAATCATGTATGGAAGTGAAGTATGGAATGGAAAAACAAGGATAAAAGTAGGCTGAATGCTGTCAAAATGCGATCTCTCAGGCAAATATGTAGTAAAACTATGTATTTTAGGTGTACAAATGTTGAGATTTTCCATTATGTGAAGCTGAGACAAGCATTATCGACAAAATCAAGAAAGTTCCAAATATGCAAATGTTCCATCAACATTTTTCTTGTTTTCTGCATCCTTTATGCAGCAAACGAGGAAGAACGAGAAAGGCATAGCATGATCAAATCCAACAAATGCTTGAAGATTGACAAGTCAAAAGTCGGAATAATCGGCGTGCGTGCATGGAAGATGAATGAATGTAGAGGAAGCTAGGTATGTTTGTAAAGACTGAGTGATATGGTGTTCTAACCTCTCTGCCTATCCTTACGGAGAAACGTCGTGATGGTTTTGTTAGTTTTGAATTTTAAAAATAATATAATAAACATTATCAATCCAATGGTGATATTTCAAGGCCGAATCGCAAAATGTTAAGAAAATATGCTTTATAAAAATTTTAGGATTGACCAACTCCACTTTCTGTGAGTCTCCTCGGAGAAGAGGATCTTAATTATAATAATATGTTCTTTATTTGTCCCACGACTGACTAAATGCCGACCTTTTTAGCACATTTTTTTCCTATCATCTCTTTCCGACATGCTGCTCTTTTTTGCTAGAAATCACATGACACTGTTAAATGAATATAATTATGTTATATGATTTTAATTGTTCGAAGTTAAAGAAAAAATCTTGGAAGGTAAAAAGTAGTTACTAGTTAGTAAAAATTCAAATAATATTTTTGTAAGGACAGTTTCCTAATTTCTGTGAATGCATTATTATTATTTTTTTGTTTTAATTTCGGTTTTTTGCAGGGACATAATATCAACATAATAAAAGTTAAAAAAAGTTTTAAAACGAAAAATAAAAAGAATAAAAAAATGACACTGTTTAAAAAAAGCCACAAAACAAAATATTATCTTTTTTTTCACAAACCGAATTTAAAATTCAAGAAAAAGTTTTTAAAATGATTGATGCTTTATTTTTTATCATTATTCATTTCACATTTTTTTTCTTCACCGGGTTTTTTTAACTCTCCCTTCCCGGTGATGTAAAGCTAGTACACATTGCATCTAATAACTTTATTATATCCGTAAATATAATAAATTATGGGTTAAGATTTTCGGCATTCCTCCGTTATACATTTACGTATTGGTAATTTTTTTTTTAATGAAATATTTAATGCTATCCAGAAAAAGCATTTCATCAAAAATCTGAGTTAAGTCACCAATACAATAGAAAGTTTACCAATGCGTCGCATGTTGTGTACGTAGTAAAAGAGTAATCGTAATATATAATTGTCTCACACACTCTTCACATCTCATTCTCGATAATATAGGTATATTTGGGAGCGAGAGAGACGATTTCACGCATCACATGCGCAAACAGCAAAGTTTCTAGTACTTCTCCCAGACGCCAGTTAGAAGATATACGACTTTCGTCAGGGGCGGTTCTTTCGCCCGTGCTGGGAGCATGAGCTAATGGTTTTTTTAAATGTTTTTAGCAATTAGATTTAAAATATTATTACTTTTGACTTCAACTATAAATAATTGAATCAATTGCATAAGAATATTACATTTTTTAATGTAATGACTACACAGCACCGTAAAGCGCGGATGTTTTTGGGACAGTAAAGGAAAGGTGAGATGTGTGGGAGGATATACGCCCTAGTCCTGTCTGCATACATATTTAGCACCCTTTTTCTCTAAAATATCCTTTTCGTTTTTGGCATGTTCCTTACATATAAGTTTCGTAATTATCTTTTAGTAATAAATGTCTGTGTACAAATGAAAGTGAGTCGTCATATCACACTTATCATATTGCCAGAGCAAACAAAAATGGGGACATGGGTTTAGTTGGTAGGGTAGGTTAGTTTTAAAAGTGTTAGTTTTTTTTGTATCTGAAAATAAGTACTTAATGCAAGTTCTTAAAAAAAGCATTAAGTTTTTTTCCAGTGGAATATTCTTTTGAATTTACACTCAGAAATACTGAGCATATTACTGATTAAATTTTGAAATATTTTAGTAGGTGCAAAATTAATGTTTGGTTTTATTGATTATTAAACAAAATAAATTGTTAGGCACAACATTCTATTTCATGGGTGAATGTACAGCATGTACAAATAAAATAACACACTAAAAAACATTGTAAGTGCACATAGCAAAAATGTTTTTTACCCAAAGTTATAATATTAATAAAAATAGTTTTGGGTAAAATAGTATTGTATAAGTTGTGTCGGTTTTTTTTCAAATTTAAAAATGAGCATGTAAAGTAAAACTAAATGGTAAAGATTATACGTTATTTGAAAGATAATTTTCTGCTCTACAAGATATTGTGATTGCTTTTACGTTTCAAATTATATTATTTTATTTAAATTCAAGTCTTTAAAATTGAATTTCAAGTAGACGAAAGTGAGTATTTTAGACACCTTCTGTTTGCGTTCAATCAAGGGAATAAAGTAGAAAACAAATAAGGAGAATACATTAGTGATTAGTCAGATATAATCTTTACCATTTTGTTATATTTTTGGTGGTCATTTTTAATTTTGAAAAAATAACAGACACAACTTATGTTAACACCTAATATTATTTAAAATACTAACTATACTGTGTTGAAAAATATAGGTTTATTTGTATGCATCTGTATATAAAATATATTATGATGGAGAAATTTTGAGAGAAATATGTGAATTTTGATAAGCTCCCAAGGAAATGGAATTAAGTATTTGTCTGTGGGCATTTTGACATACTCAAAATATTGTATACATAAAGTTTTTTCATACATTTTTGAGATACTTCGCTAATTAAATGCTGTAACTTTTACCACGTGTAGGAAAACATTTTTTATATCCAATTTCCTGTAGCACTAAAATTCTTCATTAAATACAGGACACAAATTAAGTGGTGTCTGAAAAATGGGATGTCTTGGGATGTTTGGTTGATTTTATTGCAAAATGAAATTAAGTTTGACATTGAAAATGAATCTTGAAAAAATAACTAACAAGATACCGAAACAGCCTCCAGATTTTTATTTGCGAAAAGTTATCGTAAAGATAAAACATATGAAAAAATATCACAATACGAATGTTTATCTTTTTTACAAGGTCAAGATCTGAAATTGTTTGTTTTGTATTTTTCATTTAAGATAAAAATACCATCCGCTGGTTAGGAACTGAAGCGATCAAGAGATATCAAAAACTACATGTGAGCTTAAAATCACCCACTGATAAGGATAATTCTAACGGATTCACGAATTTGACTGTTGAAGAAGTTCGCAAAACTAGGGGTGGAGTTATCCTAGATCCTGATGATCTCATCAAAAGTGTGCTTGATGACAATGAGTTTGTAAACATAGGTAAAGAAATAAATATGTTAATGGATTCACAAGTTAAAGTTCAATAAATAAATGCATCGTTGCCTCAAGAATAAAATTTAAATTACTAAATTTATGATCCAAAAGTCATTTGAATTAAAAAATTTAAATATGACAACAGTAAATATTTTACTACTCATTATCAAAAGTTTAAGTACTTAATCAGTAAGATAATATTGGTAAATAAATACTTTTAATGCCTCTATACCATAAATTAGAGTTTTACCTTGAGGGATGGTGATACTTGGCTTAATTTATAACAAAAATTCATTGCAAAGAAATAATTGAAAATAGGAACTGCCCGTTCTTATATATGTCGCTGCTAAATAGTTAAATTAGCCAATCAACTGAGCTGCTAGGCTGTTCATTAAATACCGACATTCAACTGAAAGGCTAGGCCATTCGTTGAATGAAAGTTTATATAAAAGGTTAAACGTTGCTCAGCCTCTTAAGTTTTATTACAACAATTTTTTATTTTCAAAAAAAAAAAATTTATGTGAAGTTAGGTTAGGTTAGCAGAGGCTGGGTTAAGTTTATTAACTTAATAAGTATATTAACTTACTTGTAAAAAAAGTTTTTTCACTTAATAAACTTAACCCAACCTATCCTAACCTAACCTGGCGGCTTTTGGTTTGGCCGTTTCCAAGGGGCTAGCTTTCAGCCAACATGTTGAATGTTGAGCTATCTTAATTTATTCAACAAACGGCCTAGCCATTCAGTTGAATGCTGGCATTTAATGAACAGCCTAGCCGCTCAGTTGAGTGGCCGATTTGACTATTTGGCAGTGACATTTATATTTTTAAATTTAAAAAAATTAATTTGTTTTTTTCTATTACTCTTTTACTTCAAAAACATCTACAGACGCAATGTTTTTTTTTGTATTTTCCTAAAATTTCACATTATGTCTACGGCCTTTACTATTTTAAAATCAGCTTAGATCGTACATGATTTTTTTCACAATTTCATTTATTAGGTAATCTATTGTAACTTCAGATTTCTGGCTTTGGACAATAGTTTTGTTTCTTGTTTATTTCTTTATTTATCTATTTTTCTTTTTAAGATGTGCTCTGTTCCTTACTTGAGACAATGGTTGTATTTAAGATATCCTATTTATATATACAAACAAAACTATTTTACAATAAATATGGCCTTTCCATTAGCATACTGAAATAACAGTTTTTTTTACAGAATATACAAGTCCACATGAATGTCAAATTTCTTATACAAAAAACTGGAAATACTAACTATAAAGATATTCATTCAAATCACTTAAATATTTTTTACAATAATTATTCTCATGTTTATTTCATCATTCACGTTGTTTTCAGTTTTGACATCAGATAAAGAGAAGAATTTCAAAATGATTCCAGATGAATTAAAACATGTTTTGGAACCTGTGTATCCTTTAACTGTAATGTACTGACATAATTTTTTGAAATGGCCTTATCAAGTTCTTTTACTGACCTCACAGCCCCTTGAAGTCTTCAACCATAGCCCTGGGTAAGAGGGATTGTGTTATACCCCGCAATACTAGGTTCTCACCCAAACTTGGCCAGCTAAATACATCCGGTCTACTGAAGTGGAAGGTGCCCACCCCCGCGACATGGACGCGCTGAATAAGAATTACTCGAGTAAGAACTGAGAAGGTGACTCGGTCCCGTATTAATGGTTTAGGTATGACAGGCAAATATATGCCCACCAAGCATCGCCCGAGAGGGCTGAAAAATATCTTATATCAATACAAAGAGTAGATTTTGGTGTACCCTTTATTAAGTCATTTTGTATTATGTGTATAGGCCAAAACAATTTTACTTTCTTTAACGTGTTTTTATACATCTGAAGTCCTGAAGATTTTCAGCCAGGAAATCAGGTGTGTACAAATGTGTTTTTTGATCCAGCATTTGTAATATCTTGTTGGTAAATTATTTGAAAATAAATTTTAATCTCAGGTCCTTTATTTGGATGGAACTAGTTTAACAACAGATGATCTTCGCCAACTTGGAAGAGGAAGATATAAAATTAAGTTGACAAAAGAAGCAGAACAAAATGTGATTAAATCAAGAAATTTGATTGAAAAAATTCTTAAGGAGAAAAAAGGTTGGTAGTTATTCTTAACAACATATAAATGGTTTATGTATTACACAGTAGGTGAAGGATTCTTAATTATTTTAAACGAGACTACAATTATTTAGTCATTTGTTATATACATTAACTAATTCCCAAACCACTCTCCTAAATACAATGTAAAACAAACTTGTCAAATTAACTACCACTTTTGAGAATCAAAATTTTAGTGCGGGTTTTTTTATGATCATCACTGTATTTAAAATCTATTTTTTCAAATTCTGTTTTTAGTCGTTTATGGAATCACTACTGGATTTGGTAACTTTGCTAGGACAACCATTCCAATGGACAAACTCCAAGAACTCCAATACAATTTGATTAGATCTCATGCTGCAGGAGTGGGCAATCCACTCTCTCCCGAGAGAACTCGAATGCTTCTTGCTCTTAGAATAAATGTTCTGGCTAAAGGATACAGCGGTATTTCTTTACCCACACTGATGTGCCTTGTTAACGCTTTTAATCGTAAGTAACAGTCAATTAAATTACAAATTAAAGCTGAAATTACATATATTTTATCTTACTAAGCAAATGCTCAGTAGGATAAAATATTTGCATTTGAGCAAATAGAAGAAAATCTTAATTGTTTCTATTCTTGAAATCTTAAATCATAATGAATCAAATGAAATATTATGGAATTAATGGGCTGTTATTATTATTGATGATGGTAAAGGTTTTATGTCAGGTAAAAGCTAGTTTATAATATTTCTAGATAATTGTTTGTCATGGGTGCCCGAGCAGGGGTCTGTAGGAGCCAGTGGGGATCTCGCCCCCTTGTCACATTTGGCCCTCGGGATATTGGGAGAAGGACGAATGTGGAGCCCTACAACTGGTTGGGGTGATTCAGACAAGGTTTGCTTACATTTCATCTGTTTCTCTGTTACAGTTCAAAAAGGGTAAACCTTTAAATGAGATTTGTTACCAAACTTTGATGTCTGAGTTGAGGTTACCATTGCTCTCCACCAGAAGGACAATTGAGTTTTATAAAATCAAAACCAGCAATCTGACTTTTTACTAATTTGCGGTAAACAAGAAAAAATGTTTTGCGCTTTATTCAGTTAGTAAAATTATTGCATGTGTATTAAATTACTTTAGTTAGAGATTTTTAAATATATTCTATTCATCCTCGAATAGATTCAGTTTTAATTAAAACAATAATTAATTATAGATTTTTTCAGTCTGCTGTTATTGATACTGAATTTCAAACTTTGCTGAACATGATTCTAACCGAATGTTAGATTGCTGCTTTTTTTTCTTATCATGTTCAAAGATTGCTGTTTTTGATTATTACCAAGTTCGAATTTAATAGGGTTGTGTAAATTAAAACATATTTTTTTTTACAATATTTATAACTTATTTTTGTACTACTTTTATTTAGTTATTAATACAGTTTAAAAAATTAGAAGACTCATATTTTTACTTTTGAATAAAAAACAAAAAAATTGAACACGAAGCACATTTGCAGATTGCTGCATTTGATAATAATAAGGTTTTTAAAATTTGATTTTACATTGCAAATTTATGTTTTTAATGGGATGTTACTAAATAAGCAAAAACTATTTAAATAGGGCAATGTTGCCCCACCTATAACTCGATTTGCATACAATCGTCAGATTGCTGTTTTTGATTCTATAGGACTCAATTGCTGACTTCACTCTAATGCACAAAGTGATATGCTCCATAATAGATTGCACAAAATTACTGTCCCTGATTAACTTTCATGTACCCACAAGGACCACCAGACTCCAACACATGTTCCAGTGTGAGTACAATAGGTCAAACTTCACCCACCATTCTCCCCTCCCCTAGTGAGCATCCACAGAACAGCTAATAATTATGCTGAGCTGTTGGACTTGCTCCACACCACTCCTGCTGCTATCAAATTAGCTATCCTATCCATCGAATGCCCATCCCTTCAATTCTCCCCTTTTTAATGTGTTTCTCCATTCATCTTTACTTTGTTGTGATTTAATTTTTGTTATTTTTTATAATATTTTATGTACTTTTAACTGCATATTGTAAGAGCCCTCTGGGCGTTTTTAAATAAATAAAATAACAAAAAGCTACGCTTTATAAAGCCAATACACTGTGAGCATGCATATAAAAATGCCATGGAACTCTTTGTTAATAATTTCACCACATAAAGATGCAGCTTGGTTAAAACTTAAAACTAAGAAAATGTTAAATTATCAAAATACCGTTTCATGTTAATTTGGTTTGTGACAAACCTTAAGTTATTATGTTAAATTTTAAGGTCCTGGCATCCAATAATTTGAAACCAATGACCCTTCATGCCAAAGAAGGAATTGCTCTCATAAATGGTACACAGCTTATTACAAGTCTTGGGGCAGAAGCGGTGGAAAGGGCAGCAAGTATAGCGAGACAGGTATTGATATTGATATCGACCCTCCTACGTATAATTTCATAACCCACAAATTTTCAATCTTGAGTTTTTAATATATTTTGTCTATATTCTATTATAATTTAATACGATAATTTTTGCGGGATAAAGGAGATGAGCATAAGTGACATAAGTATCAGTTACGACTGTGTTCTCCGGACTAGACGGACATTCGCAGCGTGTATTGTTTTTTTTATTTCTAAATAGCTTTTTTTTCCAAAATTAATCCCGCTCATGTGATTTAGCCTTAGAAACTTAATCTACACTATGCACGATTGCAACTCCAACAACAGATTCATCGTGTAATAACCAAAGGCCATATTTGCATGAAAAACAGCAAAAAACAGCAAAATAAAACAAATATTGTTCGATTTGAATACTAATATTTTTTATTATATACAAAATTACAATGATTATTGTTAGTGCATCGTTAGTCAGTATCAAATAATTATCATATGTTTCAGATACAATATTCTTTTTTTAAATAATCCCGATGTAAAATGTTGTACGTCATTCACACGATATTTATTTAATGTCTTTTCCGAAGTATAATATCGTATGTGCATTTTTACTAAAATCGCAAAACAGTTAAAGTTTCTTGTAGGCTGTTGAAAAAAGATATTAAAATAAACATGCAGAACATTTTTTTCAAAAATCGGTATATATACTGGACAAAAATATATTTTAATCATTCTTATTTAAAATCACATTTTGTAGGTTATGATATTATATGTACGAGGTATCAATAAATTTATCAAATAAACAATACAATTAGCTACCATTTAGTAATTGTAACAAACATTCTCCGTCATTTTAGAATTGAAAAATGTTTGAAATCCTGGAAAGAGAAATTTATAATTATGTATTTAATATCCAATTCTCCTTCAGAAAAAGGCTAATGATGTTGTAAATTTCACAACATTGTGAAATTTTTGTAGTTTATTTTTTTGTATGGTTGGAAAATCAGGTATATCTGGCATGATTGACAAACTCTTAATACAGAAGACATAAAGCATGTAAATATTTAGCAACAAACATAATTAACCCGTAATGACAAATGTTAAATTCTTGGTTGGGATGAGTGGTTAATATTTGATCTATGAGTTGGTAAAAAAAATAATGGGTTGCTTGGTGTGTCTACGGGTGAATGTATTATTTCAATTATATCTGATAATTTCTGCTGGTTGGATTAGGTTAAAAAGATTCTTTATACCACTTCGGAAGGCAGACAAAGCAGAGGCAGACCAAAATTAAGATGTCTTGATAATGTGGAAAGTAACATTAGAGCAATTGGCCTGACGAACTGGAGAAGCGCTGCAGGGTGCAGGGAGGAATGGAGACATATTACGGAGGAGGTCAGGGCCCACAATGGGCTGTAGTGCTACTGATGATGATGATGGATTAGGTTAGGTTACTATGAAAGCGCCCATCTCTTTCCCGAAACTGTTCATAAAGACTAGTGTCTTTCTTTGGTTTCACATATTCACTATATTATAAAAATATTTTTTTTATCTAAAATGTAATATTTCTTTAAAATCAAATTGCGGAAATAACAAAACACAGAGAATTTAAAAGCTTTCATTATACCCCCTCATTGCGATATTGTCAATTTGTAATCACTTAAATACACATGGGCAGTAAGTTCACCTAATTCTAGTTTTCTTGCATGACAGTAAAGGAATACAGAGTTAGTTTCAAATTGAGACCGCAGCCATACTACCCTGATCCCGCTTCAAAAAGAAGAAGAACGTAATAATACAAACAAAATAAACAATGTTAGGTTAGGTAAGGAAATGCTTGTAACTTTTCAGTTCTGGTTGTTGATTAGTTAACAAAAAGCAATTATTTTCCAGGCTGATGTGGTGGCGGCTATGACATTAGAAGTATTAAAAGGCACTTCTAGAGCTTTTGACTCGGATGTGCAAGCTATACGGCCGCACAAGGGACAGATATTAGTGGCTAAGCGACTAAGAGCTCTGCTCCATTCAGATACCTACCCTTCACAAATTGCTCGTAAGTATTCTTATTACATAATGATTTTTCTAATCAATGCAGGTCTTTTTATTTACAATAAATGGTGGTAAATATTCAAAATGGCAATTTTTTGTAAGATTTCTTCCAGTTTTAGCTTTTATTTGCTTATACCGTGGTTTATTGCTGCTTCAGAATTTGACGCCGGTAATATCAGGGATAGTATTATGAAAATATGAAAAGTTAAGTTGATTAGGTCTTCTATCGAGATGTGTTTACCTTTTCTATTGATTAGTAATTTTATTACTTTAAGTACCTACCTACCAGATGCGAGCATTGTCTATAAGTCTATAATTAAACTAATGCTTGTATTCAAAGACAAAACTATGATGAGGAAAATACATTCTAATCTCATAGGCAGATAATAACTTGAAGGTGAGGACAGTAGAATACACTTTGCTCAGTTTGACAAAGAACAATAATTAGTTTTTTGTGACACAGATCTTAAAATGGAGAAGGAAGAAAGATGATGAAGAAGAATTTTAAAACAAGTACTTATTTCATATTATTGCCATATTCCGTCTTCCATTAAATTAAAGACAATGTTTTAATCACCCGTTATGTAGGTACCTGTTAAATTTGGCAACAAATTTTCAACTTGGGTTGTGGTCCTGTGGGTAGTGTTATGGACTCACAGATCAAAGGTCTGAGGTCCGCACACCCCTAAAGCGGGGTGAACCACAACTTGATTCTGATTTTCTAACCGTGAGCTATTTACAACTCGTTGAAAATGACCCCCCAAAAAAAAAAAAAATTGTATATACTAAACCTACTCACATTTTCATATCATTGTTTTTCAATTTATGCATGAATTTGTATTTCAGAATCTCATCGCTTTTGCAATAGAGTTCAAGATGCCTATACTCTTAGATGTTGTCCTCAAGTTCACGGAATAGTTCATGACACCATTAATTTTGTAACTCAAGTTCTTACAACTGAGATAAATAGTGGAACAGACAACCCGGTAAAAAATATGTTTACTCAAAACTAGCTTACCAACTATATTTTCATTTGTTTTTCAAATATTTGATCTCTATTATTCTCGAGAGGGGAGACTACACTTACAGAATGAAATCTATGTTCAAAATCTCAAGTCTGCATAAATGTAAAAATATCATTGTATCCACATTTATGTTTAATTTACTAAATGGTTTAATAGGTGTTCAATCGTCACTGGAACAAGTGGCATTCAATGCTCTGATCTGCCCATTGAGAAATAATAATCTGTTGTTCCTCGATCGGCACAGCACAGCACAAACTATGACTTGCATGCACTAATGTCCCGATTGTGTCACATTGTAAACTCGAGACAAGATCTGAACTTTTTTGGTGTAAATCTTTTTAGATTTAAACAACCACTAAGATAGACCAAATCTTGTATTGAGGCAGTAAATATTTTTTTAATTTTTTTACAAGAAATATTTGTGTTCCTACTATTTACCAAAATATTTCGTTTTAAGGATCATTTTCAACGAGTTGTAAATAACTCACTATTAGAAAATGGGAATTAAGTTGGGGTAGAGTGGAATTCAAACCACGGACCTTTGAGCCGTGAGTCCGAGACACTAGCCACTTTAGTTTCCTTTAGTTGTATTTTATTTCAAGTGTACCTGTATATATTATAAAGAAATGTATTTGCCAATGTTAAATGGACCTAATAAGTCCATAAATAAATTACTAAAACTAGGCAAAAGTGGTCTATAGAAATACAAACCGCCTCTGTTTTTCTGTTCAATTTTACCTCCAAATGAATATTCAGTAGACATAGACATAGTTAAAATTATTGAATAGGGTTATATAAATTACTAAATTATTCCTTGATAAGGAAGCATGTGTAGCTTCAAAACTAGTCAGTAATAAAATAAGTGGTTAAAAACAAAGTTATGTTACTTTCATTATGATGAATAACGACAAGTTAGTTCTTCAAATATAAATTTTATTACATTCACAGTGTCATGTATAATCTAAATTATTTATTATTTTTATTTTAGATTTTTACTAGTGATTCTTTTTTTCTAGAACAGTACGATTCCAGTCATTTAAATTACCATCAATAAATCTGGGAACAATTTAACAGTGTGAATATTGTCATAATCAAACCAACTTTTTTTTCAGATTGTATTTGCTGATCGTGGTGAAATAATTTCTGCTGGTAACTTTCATGGCGAATACCCTGCTAAAGTATTAGACTATCTAGCCATCGGTATTCATGAATTGGCTTCCATGAGTGAGAGGCGAGTGGAGAGGCTTGTCAATCCAGGTAATTATAGTTTGAATATCTTTTATTGAAATTATCTACTCAAATGGAGAAATAAGCAGACTTTACTGATGTGAAAATGATTACGAGGAGATAACTGTCTTTATATATACATATATATATAATATTTAAAAAAATATATTAATTTATTTTGGTTGATGGTTAAGGCTTATTCAAATCTTTCACAACAATAAATTATAAGACAGCAAATTAATTAAGATTATGTATGTATACCAAGTGGTATGAAAATACAAATAGTCTATATGAGGGTACTACTTGCAAACCCGGCAAAATCAAAAATGTAAAAAATGTGAGATATTAGTTGAAACTTATTCAGAATAACATTGTCAGTTGAAAATATGGCTTTATTTGTAAGAATTTGACTTTTGAATTATCGGGTGTGTTGCAAACATGGCAACCTCTACTTGAGTATAGCAAAGTTGGAATGTATAAAATTAAATTTTGTATTTCATTTCTGTTTCCTAACATAATCATGCTTAAGTCTTCACTGCTTAAGTATCAAATATTTACTGAATGTGAAAAAAGTTAAAGTAAAGTATTGTATCAGTTATTTGTGATTTGCTCAAAATAAAGAAAGATGTAGTTTGCCGGGTTTGCAAATATATATCGCAGCAATTTCCCATAGCACTGAACTTTCTCATTATGTAATTTTCAATCCTACTTTTACTGAATCTTATCAGAGTTGTTATATTTTTATAATATATTATGTTAAAATTGTTATATTCATAAGGATAGTCGGTCATTTTCATTTAAAAATTCATACCAATAATAATTTAGTTGATTATGTTTTCAATGAAAATGGACGCTTGATAATCTATGAAAAAACATTTTAGCACTTAGCGAGCTTCCTGCCTTCTTAGTGAAAGATGGAGGTATTAATTCTGGATTTATGCTGGCTCACTGCACAGCAGCTGCTCTTGGTATGTTACAAAATATTTTTTTACAATATTTGATTGAAATAATGTACAGTGCATTCAAATATTTAATAAGAATAAATCAAAATATATATATATATTGTTGACCACATTTAATTTTTAGTAATCTTGTTCATACATTTATTGGGGACAGAGACACAGTTTACAGTGACACGATCAGGAACGACCCATGCCTGTGAACTTGCCCCGATTCCCTAGAAAATCCGTGTTGAGTCGGGGAAATTGCAATGCATTCATAAACATACATACACAATACAAATACTCGTACGTACATAAATACTCGTACATACATATCGTCGTTGCGTCGTCAATATCTGTTATGTGATTTTTTTTTTTAAAAGTATTTTTAACTTCTCATTAAGATTGCATTGCATTAAGATCATTTTGTTTCGACAAAATATAGTTGAATATTTTTTCAAAATAAAATTACGTATTTTTCCTTTTTCTCATCAATTAAAATGTATTGAAAAATAAAATTCATCACCAAAAGATACATTGTTTAAATTATCTCCTTAAAAAAATTCAAAATGTCACTTAACAGGTATTGCCGGCGCTACGACTTTATAGATATTATAATTTATGCATACATATGACGTTTATACATATTATAACCTATTATATTTTTCATTACACTTTACATTTGTACATACACATTGATCGTTCACCAGTTATTCCACATTTTATCACAGTAATCCATTCCAGAAGAATCAAACCAATTACTCAAGCCAGATTTAAATTTAAATTTGAAAAGGATTCAGACTACCATATAATTGAAAGTATATCATCATCATTTTCATTCCCTTTCCGCATATAATGGTGCATAGGGTACTGCATTAATACATCAATCGCAGTGCATCTTGAGCATTTATTGTTACACAAAGGTGAGATGATCAGTCTTACGCTTCTGGTACCAGTCCAGGGGCGTGCAATTAGTCGCACTCTCTGTAAACTACAAAAAACAATGCAATGGTTGTTAGTGCACTAATTGTTGTATATTTGTATTTTAGTGTCTGAAAATAAGGTTCTTTGTCACCCGAGCAGCGTGGACTCACTAAGTACAAGTGCTGGGCAGGAAGATCATGTTTCGATGGGAGCTTTCTCTGCAAGAAAATGCTTAATGGTAAAGACCGACTGTTTATTGTGAGAATACTGTAGCAAAACGCTTAATCCGTAAAGTCCTTTATTTTGATCATTGTGTTGCGCAGTTATTTGTGTCCAACGAGAATTTTTTTGAAGAAAAGGGAATGCTAAGAATGTAAGCTAATGAGGAACTTCAGCCCTACGGGAAATTAGATACAATAAATGTTTTCTTGTGTGCTGTAAAAATTCAAGCATTAAATTGTACTGCAAAGTTTCTTGAAAATGTACGAAAAAAATAATAAAAAATATTTTAACAAAAACAAACTACTTTGAACGACGTCACTAGCTCATTTGAATCAACCAATGATAAGAGACTTATGGAAGATTTCTGGTTTGCTTGCCGTCAATGGATCAATGGGAAGAACTGATCGAGAATAAGCGGAAGAGAATCTTTGACTTCAAACGCGGGGTTATATCAGAAATGCAAAACTTAAAAAAATCAAAGCGCTGATAATACGATATTTAAAATTTGAATTTTTTTTTGGTTGAGTTTAATAGTCGATTAACAAAAAAAAAAAAACCACTGAACTTCCTCATTGATAAGACATGTACATTAGATTAGAGAAAAAATTTGCATATTTTTTTACGCATCCAAAATTCACACCTGTTCAAGTCTGAATAGAGAAATATCACCTTTTTTTAAACATTCTTAAAGTAATATAGGTCTATAAAATACTGTCCCGTAAAAAAATATTTTTTTGATAATTATTAGTAGCACAAAAGATATTTTTTAATTTGTAATTTTAAATTCCCGCAAAAACGGTAATTCCTTCGGCCACGCCCCTAATACGTCACGATTCATGTTTATTTGTTCCTAGCCATTGAATTTTGTTTAAAACATTATCACGAATCTTGACGTCACAACAACCAAGGCCAAACACGTCGCGTTTTTCTACAAATATATTTTTTACATTTATGTATGAAAACATTTCTCTACAATATCCATATTGATTTTGAAAATACAATTAATTATTCTAAATCCATTTCGTATATTTTAATCGGTATTCGTAGTATGTGATATTTCCGTATCGACTCATTGATTTGGTTGTTTACTTGCTGAATAGAATAAATCAATCTTTTGTTACATATTGGAAGAGTTACCCCAGAGAGTATCAGAGTAATTAGTTTCATTCTCGTAATTTTCTTTTTTACCGATTTTCACAGGTTGTGGAAAATGTTGAGAGAGTAATTGCCATTGAACTGTTGGCAGCGTGTCAGGCAATAGAGTTCCTTCGGCCTTTAAAGACAACTGTACCTATTGAAGAAGTTCATAAAGTCGTTCGGAGTGTTGTAAGGTAATGTAGTCATTGAGATATTTAAATTTTAAGGTGAGAAGAAAAAGGTAAGAAGAAGCATAACAGATAAGTCTGTTAAATATTATATACGATGGAATATAATTTGTACAATTTGTAAATTAGCTTGCAAAAATATTGAGAAATATGGTGGTATGTGATAATGTTTAAGGCAAGGCCCTTGAGATTATTTTCACAACAATGGCGCTATACAAATCGTCCAAATAATAAAGTTCCAACCACATCTTGAGTCCTGATTTTTATAACAGAGCAACTGTTCTAAAATACTACTACTACTACCATTATACTATTTCTTCATGGGGCTAGGCAAAGAGGATAGACCGCCACACACTTCTATCCTGACATAATTCCTAGCTTCTTCCTCTAAAATATTTTTTTGTTGTTGTTTATTTCTAACACAAAGTTTCATATCTGTATTTCTTAAAAATATAACTATAAAAAAGTTAAACTATTTTTCGCCTCCCCATATTTTTTTTTTACATATATTCTTTTTACAGGGAGGACTTCAGTTATTGAATTGATACCTAATTTAAAATACAATAAAATATCTGTACCTCAGAGGCAGACGGATGCAAATCCAGAATTTGATGAAATGACATTTCGATTTTCGTATCCAGTTTATGATAATGTCCATTGATTTTGAAGAAATGTAAGTCTAAAAATGAAAGATACAATGTATTAAGATACTGAAAATACAAATTGATGTTCTAAATTATTATAATCACTTAGAGAAAGTAGATTCTTTAGGCTATTGTTGAATATTTGACGTTTGGATTTGCATCCGCCTGCCTCTGAGGTATATAAGCTCAGATATATAAGTTCATATAAATTAGATCACAAAAAAGCTAAATTTACAATTTAAATCATGCACTTTAAGGTGTCAGATTTCTAAACTTAAAAATCTTGACAAGAATATGAGTACCTACATAAAAGAATTTACTAACATTTCATGTAATATTTTCTATTTAATGAATTTAAGGGAGTGGGATAAAGACAGATACATGGCTCCAGATATAAATGCTGTCACTAAATTGCTTGTGGATGAAAAAATATGGAATTCAGTGAAACATCACATTGATTATTATCACGCACCGAGTGTAAGCTTTTACATCTTTCATTGTGATAGTTTATGGTTTAAATATAATGTTGCGTGTTTCTACCTATATTTTATTGTTTTTCAGGAAATTGAGACCCATGTATTCAGTCCTACAGCAGTAATGGTTGGAGAGGTGCAAAGACCTCGTCCAACCATTTCAAAGAAGAGGAAGCTGGGAAATAAAGCAGAATAATTAGAAATATTATATGGAAATGATAAACTTTTCTTGTTCCTGGCGAGGAAATTAGCTGTTGCAATGAACATATATATTTATTAAAGAGTGCCGCTTTACCCATCGTTAAACCACTGGGAGTCTTCCTTGATTCTGACCTTTCGATGTTCAAATTAGTAGGACGATAAGTTCATGAAACTAATCAAATCCACATGAAAATATTTGCTAATTGATGCCGTCTGTCAATTAATAAATTTGTAGTATCTAGAGTCGATTATTGTTATAAGTCGATTATTGTTATAGTATCTATGAATGCCTACCAATTAATACAATTATTTGCCCACAGTCCGTACCAAACATTGTAGTGAGACTTATTTTAGAATCTACAAGTTCAGTCATATCACTCCAATATTTTGGGAATTACACTGGCTACATTTTCCACAGAGGCTGGAATACAAACTCTGTTGGCTTATGTTTAAGTTACTGTACAGCTCTGCTCTGGAATATATAAAAGAACCATGCATTCAAGATGAACTAGCCCATATAAGCCTTATGCTTAGATCAGCTACATCTACGGTGATAAGAAAAGTCATTGCACCTGTACACAACCAGTGTAATTAAATATGTGAACACGCATTTGCGATCATGGCATAGAATTAGCCCGATGGTAGTGATGTTTTGGAAAAAACTTGAAACCCACCTGTTCTCTAAATCGTTTGAATAAAGCTGCCGCATGTCAAAAAATTAATTGTTTTACTGAAAACTTTTACTTATATTTTAAGCTAAATTAAAATATAAGTTATCCATGGTAATAAATAAACAGGTATTAATCTATCACAGTGGGCTTTCAATATAGTAGACATGAGAATCACTGGTTTTCTGAATAAAAAAACTGTACTGAAGAAAAAACGGTGAGTGTGTCATTTGTTTTTCCTACACTGTTTCATTTCCCCCCAAATATTTTCCCCATAAAAAATCTGCAATCAAAAATAATAAAAACAATTTGAGTTTATTTCATAATATTATTGTTACAAATTTATTATGACGACAATTTTTACATGAAATATTTGTGATTGAAGGTACATGTAGTTTTTTTTCATAATAAGTTATATAATGGAACTAATAAATTAGTAAAACTTTATTGAGAAAGAAAATATTGTCAGTGATACTGCAATACCGCGTAACTTGTGTTTTTTTTATGTGGCTATTGTTACTTTAAATAATGATAGTTTTTCTTCTACTCCAGCGATATTTTTGATTGATTAAAATCAAAAGTAATATGTAAACGGAATGCGTTTTAGGATCCCCTGCCAAAAAACTCAATTGATAGTTACCAGGTATCGCTGTATCCCCGACGATATAAAGATTAAAAAATCTACCATCAACTACGCACAATAGGGAAATATCTTTTTTTAAATAATTTCAAAATTTGTGTACCAATTCAGTGCCCTATGCACCACTAGGTGCGGAAGGGGAATGACGATGATGATGAAATACAGTTGAGTTAAAAAAAATTATTTTTTTTCTAACAAGTAGAAAATATATATTTTTTTAATTTGCATTTTTAATTTTTGTTAGATCCCGCAAAAATGGTTCATTGCATTGGCCACGCCCCTAATACCTCACGTTTCAGTTAAATTTTGAACTTTGTGACCGTATAAATTTAAATTGAACGTCGTCATGAGTCTTGACGTCACAATTGTCAAAGATGTCACGTTTTTGTAAAGATATATTTTTGAACGATTCCATTTTAAAAATGATATATGAAAACATTTCTCCACACTATCCATATTGATTTTGAAAATGCAATCAATTTTTATAAATCCATTTCACATGTTTTTATCGGTAGTGAGTGATATTTCCCTATTAGATGACTAAATTATTAAAGATTTTTATTTTTAAAAATTATTACAGAAGTTAAACAAATGCAACTCTTAAAATGTTAAGTTTTAAAATTATTATTTAAAAAAATGCAATTGTGTGTTTTATTACTCTAAATACTAAAACAAACAGTTTTACTATAATATGGTTAAAATTGAATGGCTAGTAATATGGGTAGGTATCTGCAATTTAAAATCACTTTATTAATATACAATATAACTTAATTTTAAAACTATTAATATGCAATAGTTACAAAAGTATTTAAAATATCAATAATATTAATTTAAAGTCATTCACCCTTGCATAATTGTTAAAATATTTTAATTGGACAGACTGCCTGCATTATAAGAGTATTTATTGCTAATCTAATAGTATTTATTTATTTTCTTGTACAAAAAAATATATCTGCTGACTCTTTTGAAGCTTATTGAAGTCTGTTGAAGGTATAATGAATTACATATCATAGATTTACGAAAATGTATGAAAAATCATAATGGCTAGTCTTTACAAGTTTATTGAATCAATCAAACAAATTATATTAGGTACATAGTAAAAATATAGTAGGTTGATTTTCTTAAAAATAATAACACTTATAATAAATTAAATGTAAACACAAACTATCTTATTAAGGCTATAAATGTTTATTACGACATTTTAAAATACTGGTAATTTTAGTGTGGCCCTGAACGCAATCGACACATAATCCAAAATATGTTATGAATTTCATTTATGTATCTACCAAAAGAATGAGAATTAGTTTTTGCTCACTTTTGTCACACATATTGATTGGGTAATCTTTGCGACTGATCTGTAGGTCTCTAGAAAATGGCAACGCTTTGTAATGAACTGCAGAGAATCTGAACTTTTCAGACAATAAGATTTATAGTCTTCATTATTGGATATGTTTGACACTTAATTGCCAAAAAATTATCATAATAAATTTGAATTAGAAAAAATCCACTAAGGCCAAGTTGTTTAATGATTTCCGTATTTTGCAGACAATAAGGCGTATCAGACCATAAGACGCACCCCAATTTTTGGTTTTACAAGTTATTGTACTGTTAAGTACTGAGAATAAAAATTATGTCATTATTACTTATGGCTAAACAACTGGGCCTAAGTAGATACCTATATCTTTTATTTTGAGTGAATCCATTTTTATAAATGATAAAGATACATACTTTATAATTTTAGTTGTCTAATGTATCGAGGTAGATCAAAATAATATATAAGCAATGAACGGGAGCATAGTAATATTATTTTTGATAAATAAATGCAAAAAATTATAATGTTTAAGATTTATTAACAATACACTGCTTCATATTATGTCTAGTATAGTTTATAATTGAATTTGTAGCATTTCATATTCAATAACCAAATAAAAATTTAAAGTTTAGGTTAGATCGAGAAGCTGCAATGAGGAAGTTCAGTGCAATGGAAAATTAGATTTTAAAAATGTCTCCTCGCCCGGGGTAACAATTAAAGCATTAAATTGTACGGCAAACTTTTTCAAAAACGAACTAAAAAATAAATAAAAATGAACTGCTTTGAATGACGTTATTCTAGTTCTTTCGAATCAACCAATTATAGAGTGATGGATTTTCGGTTTATGAAAAACCAATTGGTGATTGCAGAAGAGCTCATCAAAGAAAACTTGATGAAAAAATGATGTCACACTCACAAAACTATAGCGCTGATAATACGATACATGAAAATATATTTTTTTTAAATTGGCTTAATTTGATAGTCTATTTACAAATAATAAAAAAACACTTACTTCCTCATTAAATGTATGTGTGGAAATTTCAGACATACCATTACATATTTTGAAAATGTCATTGTGAGATCTAACACATAAATATAAGTGTTTTGGATATTCATAATTTATTTGTTCACAAGATATTCAATGAATGTTATATTTTCAAAATATATGTATTTGAATTTTTCTCATTTTGTTAAAACTATAACATGCCACGAGGAACACCAGAATAAAAAAATATATTAAGGCTGAGGACATCGTAAGATGGAGTAAACAATAAAGGCAGGACTGGTATGGTTATGTTCAAGGAATGGACACCACCAGACTCCCTTATAATTGCACTATGACCTTAGCCTCACGGGACTTGTCTTCATGGAAGACCTCCCAAAAGATGGAAAGACAGTTGAGAATCCACCTCACAGGACGAGCGACCTTCTGAAGAACAGACCACATAGGTCTATAGCAAGGACGAAGAAATACAACATACTTATAATGTATTATACTTGTATTGGTTTGTATCGAGATGTTATGAAGACAGAATCTCGTATAAATGTAGTCTGGATTTCGGACTGTCATATGGTTTTTAATATTGGTTCTTGTAGACAAATGCGATTTGTGAAATTAATAACAAATGAGTGTATACGTAAGCTTTAGTCTAAAATTAATTTAAATGCTATTCTTGCTTTACAATTTGATAGAAATCATATAGTCCTAATATGACATGTAGATATTTATACGGTGAAAGATTTATTGATCTTCTGTTTAAGTAAGGTTTCATAATATTTAGTAAAATCTACTTAGAATAATTATGGATCAGGCTACTTTTTCAGGATTGTAGCGCTACACGAGTTTTCTTGTATAAGTTAGATATTCTTAGGTAAATATTTGAAATATTTTCATAAATATTTTCATGGCACTTTTGGGGCCTGTATTACAATGGGTAAAAACATTCAAATTAGAAATTTCTTGATGGACGTTCATTGTAAATCATAAAATGAAAAAAAGTTATGAATGACGGCTAAATTTTCAACCTGTCCTCCATTAAAATAACATTTAATAAATTTTTGAGGTGTAATAAATTTACTGAGGATGTTTTAAACTTAGGCATTAACTTTGTCAAAAGATGTTTGACCGTACAGATGCCTCTTCACTGTATTATAGTCATGATAACTATAATCCTTTGCTTGTCGTTCGTCAGTACTCGGAAGAGTGTTTTGGTAGAACCAGGATTCGTTGTTATATTCTCGATAAAGATTGTCCCAGAAGGCTAATCTTTCGGCTTCGGGAGCGATCCGAGGAGTGAAGTTGTTTGTAATATCCAGATAGTTGAGGTGTTCAAGGTCGGAGGAGACTTGTGGCCATTTGAAGTCAAATTTGTCCTTGGCACCGTAAGGAGTTGGATCTCTGAAAGATTTTTTAAACATGGGTTAAATAACATAATACAGTAGTAAATATTTTGAGAATGTCTAAATCTACAAGTAATACTGGAATTTAAACCTCTTGGGATATCTCAATAGAGACAAAGGAAGTAACTTTCATGGGTATCTTAAAGGCCTTAATAAGTCCATTAATATTTAAACGAGTGTAATTTTGAATAAATAAATAAACCTGTTTCATTTCTTACGTACTTTTTCATGCTTTATTTGCTAGAGATAAATAAATATATCGACATCAACTCACCCAAACTTGGCAAAATTTGTCCACATTTTCACCATTATAGTTTTGATAAACACTTCGGGAGAGTTTTCATCCAGCCTTATATTCAGTCCTCCGAACTTGAAGAGATATCCCATTTCGTCTCCGTGGCAAGCCCCAGGCTTGTTGATTCCCAGCAGTCTCTTGAACAGTCCCAGGGCTCCGTCGAAGGCGAAGCGGTACATGAAGATCGGCATATCGGGAGCGGCTCTCTTCATCAGGCGAACTGAGGAAGCCATGGGACGGAGGAACATGATGTCTGTCATGAGCTGAAACAGAGGAAACGATAGATATTATTTATTTTGTTGCGACAGTGGCTTGTTTCTTGGCTCAATACCTGCACAAAATATTGATTTAAAAAGGTGTTTTAACACTGGAATATTTCATAGTCTCTGGACTGGCACTTGAAGCGTAAGACTGAATATCTTACCTTAGGTAAGGTGAAGGTTCATGTTAAAAAATGATCAAGATACGCTGCCTTACGATTACATTAGATCTAAAAAGGGAATAATGAAATGAAAATGTGTGTAAAACAAACTTTTACAAGAGGCAATTGAAAATACACAGACAACCATTTGGGTTATATTATTTAACATAAACAAAGATGACGGGCTTAAATTAAACTCAATATGGTTCCCAGTACTACATACTACAAAAATGAATAGAAATGTACCTACTGCCGACTGCGACACGGTACAAATTACTAGTAATTAAACACACACTTTTTTCTACAAAACAAACAGCTTACCCTGAAGATGGCCCTGCAATGGTAGCCGAAACGTCGTAACAAATCCAACACACATGGTATCACCCAAAAAAGAAACATATTAAAACAAACTTGTTTGAAAAATGTCACCCAGCGAAAAGTCCCTAGATAATTCTAGTGTAGGCAACTAAAATTATACCATGTAACTTTAAATATAATGTGGAAGTTTAGTGCTACAGGAAATTGGATACAAAAAACGTTTTCTTAAACGCGGTAAAACTTAAACGATTTAATTGTATGGCAAAGTTTTTCAAAAGTGCATGAAAAAAATAATAAAAATACACTACTTTGAAACGTCACAGGTTCAGATGAAAACTTTTTTAGAAAACCCAATTTCTGATTGGAAGAATTAGAAGGTTTCCGGGTAGCCACGTTCTCGGGGTTCTCTTTTTAAATTTCAGAAAAACTCGCTGACTTGAACTTATGACGTTGCGGGCGGTGTATTTTAAAAACCACAAAACTTAAAAAAATCGTAGCGATGGTAATATAATACACAAATTTGAAAAAAGAATTTGACTCTGTTTTAAAGACTAAAAAAAAATTTAAAAAAAAAAAAAAAAAACCAATGAACTTCTTCTGCAGCACTGAAATTCAGGTCTGAAAGGTTTTCTTTTCCATACTGTCCCAAAAACATCTGCACGTTACGGTAAAAAAGAAAAGATTTAAAATCGGAAAATGTAATATTTATATGCAATTGATTCAATTATTTATAGTTGAAGTCAAAAGTGATAATGTTTTAAATCTAATCGCTAAAAACAAGAAAAACCATTAGCTCATGCTTTCAGCGCAGGCGAAAGAACCGCTCCTGACGAAAGTCAGATATCTACTAACTGGCGTCTGGGAGAAATACTAGAAACTTAGCTGTTCACGCGTGTGACGAGTGAAATTGTCTCTCTCGCTCCCGAATATACTTGTATTGTCGAAAGTGAGACGTAAAGACGGTGTGAGACAATAATATATTACGATTATTCTTTTACTACGTACTCCGCAACATTCGACGCATTGGTAAACTTTCTATTGTATTGGTGATTTATCTCAGATTGTTGATAAAACGCTTTTTCTATTCCCAACAAGAATATATTATTTAATAAAAAAATATTTTCACCTATTTGTAAATGTAAAACGAAGGAATATCGAAAATCTTAACCCGTAATTTTTTATATTGATAGGAGTTATTAAAGTTATTAGAGTTTTTGTAATGTGTACTAGCTACATATCGCCGAGAAGAAAGAGAGACAAAATGAACATATTGTGATAATGAAAAATATTTATCTGATGCAATGTTAAATTAAATACATTTTAAATCGTCGAAACATTTTGCTGACACCAAAACTCTAAAACGCAATTAATTGATTATTTCTCAAGATATCACACGCGTGCACAATTATATTTAAACGGTATTTGTTGATCTTATAACAAGTGCTGTTGAGAAACATTTAAATATAATATGACTATATTGATGGATCAAAGTTGTGGTCCCGTGATTGATTTTCATTTTCTGTAGTACTTACAACTATAGTCCTTAAAATGTAACATGATTAGAATGACAGTTGTCAGAAAAAGTGACGACATAACTTTGTAGTAACGTCAAAGGAGTTATTTATATTGACACACAAAAAATCATTTGTAACTTGGGTTGTTATTTATTTTTTTAATACAATTCTTTAAACATAAATCAACATTAATTTATAAAATCAGATTTAAAACTAAAAGAAAACTCAAATAAACCCAATTATTAACGACGTTCTTACAAGGTTACATAATTTTGCAAAAACGTTAGAAATGGGACAAATTGATCGAATAAAAAAATAATTCATTTGATGTTGTTCATGAAAAAAGTATAAATGTCTTATTTTTTGGTGAATAATTGTGTCAAATACACTATAATAGGCTTGTTTTTGCGTTTTTTATACCAATTTTCGGAAACAGAGTTTCATGATTGCATGAAATAACTGATAAAATCGATTTGATCAGTGATCAGTAATTTCTCATCACTAATGAAATTAGTTTGACAGGTGTCATTTTAATTAAGCCATATTTTAAGGACTATAGTTAAAAATGGCCACCAAAATTAAAAAATTCGCGTAAATTATAAGAAAAAAGTAAAAATATAATTTATTACATACTGTAGCTAAATTATCAATATTTTGATTTGAATGATCCTGAGTGGCTATTTTTTGAATGAATGAAATCGTTTAAATCGTCTCAGCAGCCAGTGTAAATAAAACAAACAAAAAAAGTGAGAAAAATGTACCCATTTATTGATAAATTAAAAGATGCTCTTTTAAGGGCCAGATGCACCAAAAAGATTAAGTTGAAATTAATTTAAAGTTAAATTAGATAATTTTTGCGTTTTCGTCTGAACGGAGAAATTTGTTGAATGAAAAACGTAACATAAAAGAAACTATGTTGCCAATTTTGTCAAAAACGCAAAGGTGCGATTTTAAGGAAAACTCCAGGTAAATTTACTAAATGTGTTTTAATTCAAATAAGTTGAAGCTAAGTAAGGTAAGCATTTCGTTTGCGGGGCACTGCGTACGCTTCTACAATAGAATACCCGACAATGTCCTAATTATTACGGACTATAAATTCAACATTTTCATAAAAAGCGTACTTAAAAAAGGCCTATTATGGACTTAATGAGTACATGGAAGACAGCAGTATATGGAGCTAATAGTATTATTTTATTTGTGTTAGTTTATTTGATATTTTTTGGAATGTGTAGTTATTTATTGAAACCCGGCTATCTCTTTGTGTTGTTTTGTTTATTTATTTATATATTGACTTTCAATAAGCGTGTAAATTATACCTATACTGAAGAAAAAGTAAAAAGTAAAAAAAATAAGTTTAATCGGCGCAAGCATGCAACAATTTGTTACATTAAACCGTTTTTTAACTCATTTTTTTGTGGTGCAATCAATACATCCACTACAAGCAGAGTCAACGTAGATGCCAACACCACTGTGTCCAAACATGCACTACAAAATTAGGTTAATAATATTCCGTGGTTGTAGGAAAATGAGTGGGGGGGGGGGATTGGGGAGGGGAGGAGCTTAAAGGTTTAAAGTCACACAAATCGTTAATTTTTAAATCAAAAAGTGGGCTATATCGAAACGATATTTGATTATTATTTTTGTAAATATTAAATTTCTATTTTAAAAAAAAATTTGAAACACCTTGATGTTAAGTCATTTTTTTAGTATTTGAATGTAAAATTCGTGATTTGAAGTTATGAGATAACTGGCGAACTCTAAAAAAATTTTAATATTTAACCATCTCATGCGAATATTGAAGCTACGTGACGTTCTCGCATTACACCTTGATGGACACGTGTTGCATTGTAGTGAATATACCCAGGGCCCCGATTACAATGGGAAGTTGACAGAGTTATCTTCGACTGTCTATCAAGAAAAACCGATATTTGTTTACGAAAATGAGTATATTTGCACAAACATTTTAAGTATCTTCGTCGGTAACCTATAACTAAACACGTTTAGAAGAAATAATTGTATACATATTCCGCTTTTCATACAGAAAACTTAATTTTATTTTGTAGATAAAATTTAAGATACAAGTTAATTTTCCATTGTATTCGGGGCCCTGAGTTGTGAAATACATTACTTTTATCTTTACAATTTATTGATATAATAATAAGGTAGACATATAAAGTCGGTTATATACTAATATTGAAATATTTGACCGCAAAGTTAACACTTTAAACAAAAATAATATTATACTGTTTTGTTCATATTCAATTCATGCACGCCTCGTTATGACACACACTATTGTAGCTCTTCAAAATGTACTCAAGTATAAATACTAAAACACAAAACATCATCATTAGCATCCGTAAGGACGTGAAAATCTAAGAAGATAAATAAGTGAACTCACAAACACCATCTCTGGAGCAGTTTCCATGGAGACCTTCCTTCCCCCGAGGTAGAATTCCCTGATCCTGGCTCCCACGGCGCTCCCCGCTTCTCCGTCCCTCCCTCCGGGGAGTTGGAGGTCCAGTGGGATCATGCGGTTGAAGTCTTCTTCTATCTGCTGCAGGAGAGTTGGCTCTTTTCTTAAACCTAGTAATAAAGAAATTGCGAATATGTATACTAACTATTGCGAATCGAATGCGAATGAATTATTTATCAATCTGTTTACTAAATTATATATTGTACCGTATAAATTAATCACAATTATTATTTTATTATATAGACAGAAAAATTAGTATATGACCTTTCCTATCTAACAGCAACTAAAGTACTCTTTGAACAAACTAAGCAATAAAATGTAACGGAACTCTTTAACTAGTTTAAATAGGATTAGGATTCTAGTAATCCTTAACACTTTGTATCCCGGAGCCGTGTAAACACGTGATTATATAACCATGCGTTGTGTCCCGGTCCCGTGATTTCACGTGGTTTACCAGCTGTCTAAAAAAGAGCATTTTATTGACATCTAGTGACTTTTATTAGTACTTTTTTGCTGCTGGTAAACCACGTGAAAACACTGGACCGGGACACAAGGCATAGTTATTATAATCACGTGTTTACACTTACCCGGGATACAAAGCACAAAAAAAGGAGTGAGGCCCTGTATATGTGCAAACATTGCAATGCGCAATGTGGCTCTCCATAAAGGCCAATGTTGGCAAAACTATCGTACAAACAGGATTTATTTAATTATTTCAAATAAATCTATAAAGTTTCAATTGATTTAACATTAACAATTTTATTCCTATGTCAAAAGTAAATTGAGTTACATGATCGCCTTCTGGGGAACTGGTAACAAGACAGACATAACAAGAATACAAAGACAACAAAATAAAATTCTTAAACTAACATACAACCTACCCTACCTGACCTCTACGACTGAACTGTACAAAAAAACACACCAGTTTGACATAAACTACTTGACTAAAATTGAGACCTTAAAAATTGTGCACAAAATAACACCGGGAAACATACAAGACGACGACATAATATTAGCCAAAAATGCTGAAATACACAAATATAACACCAGACAACAACAACACTATCATATTGAAAAAGCAAAGACAAACACAGGACAGTCAAAAATACTACATAATGGACTTAAACACTACAACGACTTACCTTACTACTTGAGAACTTTTACTGGAGACAATTTTAAAATCAATCTGAAAAAGCACATGATGACTGAAGTAACTAGACTAGACGAGACATAAAATGACTAGACAATATTAAATTTCTAATGTAACCCTAACGGGTTTTTTAAAATTGTAAATAAATAATTTTAAAAAAAGTAGTGTTTTCATAATTATGACACTTTTAAGAAACCCCTAACAAAGCATGAAATTTCACAAAAATGGGACGGGCACAGGGTAAATTCTATGTGTATTCGGCCGGTGCTCAAAGTGTTAAAATGTAATCATAAATTAGCCACTGATGTAATTGTAGACGAAGAACTAAAACTTGAAAAAAAATGTAGTCAACATGGACCAATGCGAGAATATCAGAAAACTATCATATTCAACCTTCTAAAACGGGACAAGGACAGTCGAGACTAATAAACCATGGACTGAAATTATACAATAAACTACCAGACAAAACTAAACCAAACTGGTCCCGACTCTGATGTATGGGAGCTAAGGTTGGACTTGGAAAAACAGGGATGAAAGTAGACTGAATGCTGTCGAAATGCGATATCTGGCGAATGTGTGGTAAAACTATGTACGAAAGATGCACACATGTTGAGATTCGTACATTATGTAAGGCGGAGATAAGCACTATCGACAAAATCAAGAAAAGAGCTCTGCGTTGATTTGGACATGCAGAGCGAATGGATAGCGAAAAAACGGCTAAAAATATTTACAGTGCGAATGTTGATGGATGCAGAAATAGAGGAAGACCGAGAAAGACATGGCGTGACCAAATCCAACAAATACTTGAAGGTGGACGTGTTGAAAGTCGGAATAATCGACGTGCGTGCATGAGAAGATGTATGAATGTAGAGGAAGCGAGATCTGTATGCAAATATAGTGATGTGGCGTTATATCCTTTTTGCCTAGCCTTACGGAAAAACGGCGTGATGGTTTGTTTATAAAACGGAAGATCGGTCATTGTTCTACCAGATAAAATATTATAAAGGCTCGCAATTTTGTAAGCATGAGCAGGGGTGCTATTTTGAACGTGGCACGAGGTTTTTCTCGTGTATTTTGTATGTAAATACACGAGATAATACGGCCACGAGAGCGTTTGGAATACCAGCCCAGGTAGGTGCCGTTATAATATAGTTCACTAAACTTATAGCTCAAGGTCCTTAATAGATACCTAAGTTCTCATAGTACAGAGATTTAGCAATAAATCCATACTGTATAAAGGAAGGTATGTACTCGTAGGTTGTACGTAAGATTTGTCGTGGCGCAATGGACAGGGCACTCGCTGTTTACCTTGGTGGACATTGGTTCGACACCTTCAAACACCAGCAAGAGATATTAATTTATAATAGGTGTACGATTGTGACACAAATTGTGCGTTTAAAAATAATTTATTAGGTAATTCGGTAATCCGACTAGAATTGCGTTTTTTATTGAACATTCTCGAGTCCGATTTTCTTGTAATCAAAAGTAGAGATCGTGCGATAACCATGTATTTAATATTTTATAAAACACTAGCTGACCCAACAGACGTTGTCCTGCCCGAACGTTGGCTTACCTGCTATTTATTAGCTTGGAAAAAGACTTTTAATTGATAAGTAGGTACCTAGGTACTTGTTTATGATTGAATTCTTAAACTAAAAATTATTTATATTTAAATATCGAATTTAAGTAGGTATATATTTAGGTACTTGTTTATGGTTGAATTCCAAAACACAAAATAATTAATTTTCAAATATAGAATTCTTTTTGCAAATGTCAAACTCGGCTCTTCTCACCAACAGGGGTGCACTTTATTCATGAATGCGATTTTCAAATTTTCTTTCAATGTCAGTTAAAATTATTTGAGTATTACTAAAAACCCAGTAAAAAAAAATTAAAAGAAATGTAAGGAAAGAATCATATTGGGACCCATAAAAAGCGAATTTTGTTTGTAAACATTCAAAAACAAACTTTTTTGAACACAAAAAAACAACATCCTTCCATTTTTTTGTATATGCATTCTCGTTGAATGCAACTCAGGTGGTCGCTGAAAAAAATATTTATGTTTTTATTTGGAGATCGCATTTCGACAGCATTCTTTATTTAATTTATTTATATTTATTTTATTTATTATATACACCCAAACGGCTTTTACACGACAGACACAAAATTATAATTCAAGTGTAGATCTAATAAATAAATATATACTTTTATAAATGAAAAATTTTAAATTGAAATTATAATTCTTACAATATACGAGTACATGCAGACAAATCATGAAATGAGAACTTTTACAAATTAATGAAATGTTGCCAATCATATATTTAATTTAATTAAGAAATAACTGTGATACTTTAAATTCAGAAATTAAGCATATTAAAATTGAAAGTCTTAAATAAAAATTAATTAGGGGAAATTTCAACACGGTTTTTAGTTGTTAATGTAAAAATACAATAACCTGCAATTTGTAAAAGAGATAACATCGACGTTTTAACAAATATATATTTTTTAAATGACATGCATGGTGGCGCATGTTATTATTTTCTGTGAATGTATTAATTATTTGTAAGGCGTAAAATATTTGAGAAAATAATGAGGAGGTAAAGATCGAAAATGCCACAGAAGGCTTATTAATATTGAACAATTAATTTATAAACTTAACCAGCAATGTTTTTCCTATTTAACACCAGCGGTGAAGTCAATTTAAACATAATTACAAAAACAAAATAAATTATAATATTATGTAGGTTCATGCTAGTCACAATAAATAATATCTTTTTTTTTATTTTAAACGTATTCTAATATCCGTCTTATGTCAAATAAATTTTGTTTGACATTTTAAGTTCAAAGTTCATTAATTCAATTACTCTTATTAAATGACCCTTTACTTATCTACTTTGTTGTGTCAATCAATGTTTCCGAGTGCACAATAAATTTTTAGAAAAATTAACAAATAGTTTTTTTTTTACCTTTCATTTGTGTTATGGTTAAATTCTTCGCGATCTGGCAATATTACTCGGTGACCTAAAGTATGCGCGCGGCGAAAGTGTGTCTAAGTAGGGGAATTATTGGACACAGTCCGATGTATTCAAATATGATTCTACGCTCCTTCTGGACTATTCTTAATTCTATGGTTTTAAATATAAAAAAAGTTTTGTAATGTAATTAATAATAACGTTTCTATTTCTTTACTAGAGTAAAAACTCGAGTTTAGAAAGGGTGTTTGTTTTAGATTTTTTTTTAAATCGGGTTGTGGTCCCGTGGCTAGTGTTGCGGATTCACGGATCAGAGGTCCGAAGTTTGAACCTCACTCTACCCCAACTTGATTTCCATTTTCTAATAGTGAGTTATTTACAACTCGTTGAAAATGGCCACCAAAATTGAAATATTTGAGTTAATTGTAAGAATGCAAATATTTATTTTTTTCTTTAAAAAATACAGGTTCCTTAAAATGACATAGAATTTCTACTGTGTTGAGTTCAGAATAGGTTAAGTCTCATGTTTTTATTAAATTAAGATTTAAAAAATTTAATACTTGATATTGATTTTAGGACTTCTGGAAAATAATTAAAGTTTTTTTTCCAACATATGAATAATGATTTAAAGCTGCAGCTGCGTTGCATTTATGTAAAATTAAGTTATTTGGAAATCTAAGGTTTTGAGAATTTTGTAAATTAGTGGGTTTTTTTTCATTGAAAGTTTGCATAATACATGATTTTTTTAAGTTGTCATCAATTGAGAGTGCATCAAGATCTTTAAAAATTAAATTTTAATTTGCCTAAACTAAGTTCTAGGCTTTTTAAATATAATTTAAGGGATTGTTTTTTGGGCAATCAAAAGTGTACGTAAAGTTGTCTTATAAGCCCCTCCCCAGCTTTTGACTCCATACTGCAGAATAGACTGTATGATTGCGTAGTAAACAGATTGATGAACTCAATGAAAGGCCTTTGTCGTATATTGTCATTCGTCCTCACGACCATATTGCAAAAAAAAAAACTGTATTTACTTGCATCGCAATAGCCTATGTCTATTATATTAATTTTAAAAATAAACTAAAATCAATAGATGGAAGAATTGTAGAAATATGGATGTTTAAACATAGACACAATTGCCCGTTGGCAAATGAACGCTCGCAATTGTTTGGTTCGCGGAATGTGTTATTTTTATGCTTTGTCACTGAACCCTAAATACAATGAATGCAATTTCTATCTTGCACTGGGTTTCTGGTACCTTATTGTTTGTAACTTGTTTCATGGCTGTCAGGATCCGATCAAATGGCGGGGTCATGAAAGAAGGGCACTTGAGATGGTTTCTTGATTATTATTGTTATTTTACGATACAGTTGATCAAACTAATTATTAATCTTAAAAGTAACTGGTTCGCGATCGCGGAGAGAAGTGAATTACTTGAGCACATGAATATTGAGAGTTCGGTTATATTAACAATTGTTCTTTTGTTAAATGCATTTGAATAATTTTGAATATTGAACATGTTGGGCCGGAGACAAAATGTGGTACCTACCCATAGTAAGAAACGCAACATTTTAACCATAACCCATGCAATGCAGCAAATAAATCCAACAAAGTAAATGAATCAATAAATTGAGAACTCAAAAGGCAGGAAAATAAACAAAAAAATGTGACGCCATTAAAATTGCGTTGGAAATAGTCCACTATTCACAGTTTCACTACATATGTATACGTTTTTAATTTATAACAAATATAACGTGTGTGAAATAAAACATTATGTATAACCGCCGTGTATCATTAAGGTCAAATCTATAAAATTATACGTCTACTTTCTCATGAGAAGTGTTTGGGTTGGTCCAGTGTAGAAAATACAAATAAAAAAATAGTATGGTGATGTCATAAATAAGTGGATCGTGGTTTGTAAATATCTCTCAATCCACAAACATATACTCTATGATCAAAGGAGAAAAAAAACGTCCTTATTTGTTGCGACAGAGAGGCAAAACATCTTGAGAAGGGAATATGGACATTTACAGGGCTTGTGACCTGTCATTGGCTGATTTAGGTGGCTACTTTAGACATTGTGTAACATTCACAATTCCGGTACAAAAATGCACATTTTAAAAATCTTTGAGAGGTGGCGTGATCAGATAAACCAAAATCTTAAGTCTGGTCATGTCAAAAGCAGACAGAACCGAAGGGCATGTATGACAAGATGTATGAATGTGGAAGAGGCTAGGAGTGTATGCCAGGATAGAAGTGTGTGGCGGTCCATTCTCTCTGCCTACCCCTACGGGGAAATGGCGTGATGGTAGTAGTAGTAGTAGTAGTAGTTTGAGAGGCCTGCATGTTTTCTTACTGTCCTTAACCTCAAATTTGGTGTGGGGTTACAGTAAAAAATAAATAAATAATCTTTGTTGTAAAAAAGTTAGGAGTTAATGCTATTTACCATGCCACAGAGGACGAAACATTCGATTTCGACATAGTAATAACTCAATTTCATCATATTTGGAGTTACCATTGTTTACCTCTCGCATATATATTTGATTTTTAATACCTGTAATTATTATCACGTTTACGTGTTTGAGAATTTAAATTTATACATGTTATAAATGTATGTAACAGTATAAAAGTCCCGACTTAACACAGGAAACTCCTAGCTAATCGGGGGGCGATTACAATCGGAAAATACAGAAGTCATATCTTCACCATGACGGTATAGTTGAAGATAAATTCTCCCGAGCGATTACGAAGATACACTACTGAGCTTATTTATTTATTTTAACACTTTAAATGTCTCTATACTGGAAGAACTCAATATAAACGTTCGCCCATCGGCCATATGCTGCCAACGTATGCTGCAGTTCTTACAAAATCTGGAGAGAATAATAATCACGGGCAGTGTGCCAGGACGAAGAAGCAGAGGCAGAGCTGCAGCTCGATGGATCAACCAGGTGAAAACAACCTCACGGGCGACCCTATATGGAGCTGTGGAGAGGGCGCAGAGCCGTGAAGGGTGGACACGCGTTGTCAATGGAATGGCTGGTGAGAGTACCAATGATCACGACGCTCAGAACTGAGGAACGACAGAGAAGAAGAAGAAACACTTATACAGTTTACATACACATGCATAAGGGCGGGCATATTGCCTTAAGGCAATTTCTTCCTACCTACTCAAACCGTTCAATTTAAGAAAATCAGTGGTATATGAACATATTGTTGGTTTTTCAATAATTTCTTTATAGAACAAAATTTTGGTCAAAATATTTATTTTTTAAGAAGTTAAAATTGACTAAATATCTACACTATACTATGAAGAGAGGGGCGGTAAAGAGGGAAGGAAAGCGGGAGGAAAAGGGAAAAACTCAAATATTCAGGAAGTGACATTTCGTACGTGATTTGAATGTCAATAAAGAGCAATAGCTTAATAAAGTTGCCCATACGGAGAAAAACTATTCCATGATTATTGACCACGAAGTTAGTTACAGATTACAGCAATACAACGGGTCGTAGGTACTTGGTTTGTGAATTGAAAGCGGAAGCCAAAACCGTCCATTACACATTGGTCCTGTAAGCTGATTGCTGTATGCTGATGATGCAGTTCTGTTAGCAAGCAGCTAAGAGGATTAGCAAAAGATAGTTTTTAGAATGTATGGTGTATGCCTGGAGAGCGAATTGGTAATGAACGAAAATAAGTAAAAAGTGATGGTATTTGAAAGGGAAAGTGAGGTTACTGACTGAATAATAAATGTGAACAACGAATGTCTAGAACAGGTAGAAGAATTTGTGTATCTGGGAAGTATGTTTTCAAGAGATGGAAGAGTAGAAAAAGATGTTGAAAGAAGAGTGAATGCGAGCAACAAAATGAACGGCGTACTAAAAACAGTAATTGCCAATAAAAATATGTCAATCGAAGCTAAACTGGCAGTGCACAACGGAGTTTTAGTCCCAACACTTATGTATGGAAGTGAAACATGGAACTGGCAGAGGAAGGATGAAAGCCGAGTGAACGCAGTTGAAATGCGATCTCTTCGACGAATGTGTGGGAAATGAATGACAGGGTTACGAATGATGAAATCAGGCGAGAGTGTAAATCTGAGTCAAGAATAACTGATAAGATTAAGAAAGGGTCTCTGAGATGGTTTGGTCATGTAAAACGAATGGGCGACGGAAGAATGGTAAAACAAGTATATATGGCGAAAATGAACGGTAACGTGAGACGAAGACGACCAAAGAAGACGTGGCATGATCAGATAAACCAAAATCTTAAATCTGGTCATGTCAAAAGCAGGCAGGACTGAAGGGCATGTATAACAAGATGTATGAATGTGGAAGAAACTAAGAATATATGCCAGGATAGACGTATGTGGCGGTCCATTCTCTCTGCCTACCCCTACGAGTAAATGGCGTAATGGTAGTAGTAGTAGTAGTAGTAGTCGTTAAACTAAAATCAAGCCAAACATTTGGAAAACTTTTGTTCTATGCAATAAAACTTAAAGGCTTTTCTCTAGAAAATTATTACTCTGAACTACCGACCTTATATCTTCAAGTTTTGTTTAAGTACTTTAGAACTAGTACATTAAAAAAAATGTCTAACTTACGTCTGATGAACAGCAGCCCTTCGTGAGAGTTGAACCCCGTCATATAGGGGACCCTGGTAAAGTTCCCAGCCTCTAAGAGTAGCGCTGGTGCAGCAGTCAGGAAGGGTTGGTCCAGCCCCGCCCCGGAGTGGGCCTCCAAGGAAGGGACGAAGGGGATGCCGATGTTCTTCCTGGCGTCCTCGCGCGTCAGGATCTTCTGGCTCGCCATCACGATAGTCTCACCAGGAACAGCCCTGAGGAACCCTGGAAAAGATATCCACTTTAAAAAAATCATAGGTGTACTTATACATCGTCGACGGCAATTTGAAATGCTATAAAAGGATACAGTGTAAATTGTTCTAGAAGAAAGAAACATATAGTATTATGAAACTTTCTCCATCCTAACAAAAATGCTGTATTCATCGATTCTTGAAGTAATATATATATATAGTAATATATATAGACTTCTATATTACCTTCTCTTAAATGTTCTTCATCTCTGTTGTAATATGTTAATATAAACAGCTCCCCAGGGAGTTGAATCCAGTTCTTGTCTACAAAAATTTGGACAAACTCAAAATATTGTTGATAAATTACCTGGTCCATGAAGAAGTATAGAAATTGAAAAAATAATATTTTCAGGCGTTGCCTAGTATGTAGGTGAAATAATTCAATTAGATGAATCTCACCCGCATAAATAAAGGTTTCAGCTCTTTAACTTCACAAACATCAACAGACGAAAGGATTGAAAGAATATGGATGTTTAAATATGGGCAGAATGGTGAATGTTACACAGTGTGTAAAGTGGCCACTTAAACCAGCCATTGACAGGCCCTGTAGATGCCTAGACTTCTATATTACCTTTCTTAAATGTTCTTCATTTCTGTTGTAATATGTTAATATAAACAGTTACCCAGGGAGTTGAATCCAGTTCTTGTCTACAAAAATTTGGACAAACTCAAAATATTATTGATAAATTACCTGGTCCATAAAGAAGTATAGAAATTGAAAAAATAATATTTTCAGGCGTTGCCTAGTATGTAGGTGAAATAATTCAATTAGATGAATCTCACCCGCATAAATAAAGGTTTCAGCTCTTTAACTTCACAAACATCAACAGATGAAAGAATTGAAGGAATATAGATGTTTAAATATGGGCAGAATGGTGAATGTTATACAGTGTGTAAAGTGGCCACTTAAACCAGCCATTGACAGGCCCTGTAGATGCCTAGACTTCTATATTACCTTTCTTAAATGTTCTTTATCTCTGTTGTAATATGTTAATATAAACAGCTCCCCAGGGAGTTGAATCCAGTTCTTGTCTACAAAAATTTGGACAAACTCAAAATATTGTTAATATATATTACATTTTTCAATATGTTTTGAATGTTAAATTGACATTTAAATTGCCATTTGCCATCAACCATGCTCAAGAAAAAAAAATCTCGGCGTTTTTCGATATAAAATCATTTTTTTTAATGGTACGTCACGCGTCCTATCGTAGCAAGTTGAAATTCGGAATCAACATTAAAAATAATATTTCTAGATCATAACCGTGCTGTTTATAAGCTAATTTATCATCGGTATTCTTCGTAATATACAACTTTTTAACGGTATGTCGTAGCGACTTGAAATTTAGAATAAAGATTTGAGAAATGCAATTTTTAAATCAACTGTTTAAATTAAATCAACATTAAAGCCTAAACATTCTCGCCTGTCTTCGGTAAAAAATTAAGCCCATTAACGGTATTTCAAATTCCAGTCAAAGATAACTGTGCTATTTATAAGGAAATATTTTTTCGGCCTTATTTGGCAAAAATCTAATTCATTAACGGAAATGAGTAGCGACGTGAAATTAAGAAACAACATTGAAAACGCTATTTCCATATCACATAACAATTATGATGCATTACAATCAATTATGATGCGTGCGATCCTTAAAATTGTAGTTTTTTTTTTAAATTTTAATTTTTCACTTACGGGTTACATACATTTAACAGAATATTTTTACTTTTAAAATTCACATTCTACTGTTAATAATAATATTTTTAACATCTTTTGTAAAGGTTGTCTGAGTCTTTTGTTTAGTTTTGTCTGGTAGTTTTATTGTATAATTTCAGTCCATGGTTTATTAATCTCGATTGTCCTTTTCTCGTTGTAAAATGTTGTAAATGATATTTTTTTTATATTCTCGTATTGTGTTCATGTTTACTACAGTTTTTTTTAAGTTTTAAAGAATTAATGAATAATAGATGAAGAATCATCTACAGTTACATCAGTGGCTAATTTATGAATAAATTTTAAGGATTCTAGTTTAAAGAGTTCAGTTACATTTAATTTTTTAGTTTGCTTAAAAAGTTCTTTAGTTTCTGTTAGATAGGGTAGGTCATATACTAACTTTAATATTTTATTTTGCTGTCTTTGTAGTCTGTTTATGTCATTTTGATTTCCTGTTCCCCATAGTAGTTGCATATAACATATTTTAGTTTTTACATAGGCTTCATGCATGATTTTTTTTTCCTGTATTGCAACAAAGTTTTTGATTTAAAAAAAAAAGACTCGATAATGTCGCCACTTTGCTAATTTAATTGTTGATATAATTTGTCCATGAAAATTGTCTGTCTATTGTTAGTCCAAAGTATTTAACATGTTCAATTTCAGTTTGTCGTTCATTATTTATGTAAGCATCTACTTTGTGTCATTTTTTTCTAGATTCAAAATGGATAATATTGCATTTTTTTTCATTAAGTGTAAGTAAGTTTGTGTTTGTCAATTTAGTCAACACAGTAAGGTCGTCGTTTATGTCATTGTTTGTTAATACGTCTATTTGATTTTTATAGAATAGTCCAATGTCGTCGGCATACATAATATTTTTTCCTTTAAAATTATACAGCAATAAGTCATTAATATATAAAATATATAATTTTTCTTTTGCTTTGGTATAAAATAAAACTCACTGACGACGAGTGAGTCATAGCGACGTAGTCGTGGCTACATGAAATTTTAAAAAAAATACATGGCAAGGTATACAAAACCACAATAATAAGACAATAATTTTCATTATAACATACGAGCTGAACCCGGTAATGTTTTGATATTGCTAGATTTGAGTACATACTCGTATATAGATTAAATAAACACAGTTGGAAGTTTGATATCAATTATTGTAATTAGTCCAAATTAGATATGTACGTATACGTGATTATTTTTGGGTTTCGGGTTACATAAATTGTGAGGAGAGAAAATTTTGATAAACAGGTATTCGAACATAGTTTTTAAATACTGTGGGTAAAGACAACTGCATCTCAGACCTTTTGTTAGAATAAAAAAATCGACTTTTCGCTGTCCCGTTTTCCACATTTTTTTAGAATGATTCAAAAAGGATCAGAATAAAATTGTCTGTATTAGTACGTTTTGCGGTATTCTAGAATAGTTATAGTTGCATACCGTGCGCCCGAAGACAGCAGCTTCCCACCACATACCGCACACCGCATCTGAGGACATAAGTCTCCTTGGCGGTGCCCACATACCCAAAATTTGCTCGTTGTCAAACGAGAAAAGCTGCCCGAAGTAGCTCTCTGTAATCTGGTAGCCTTAGCACCTTTGTGCTGAAAGAACGTAATCCAGAAGTACATAATATGTACTTCATTGGATTGAGAAAAGAGGGAATTGAATTCTTCGCTGGCTGGGATCAAATTGATTGGACATGATCAATTCGCCGAAATGATTACAAAACTTTTTAAAAGCCTTGAAATGGAAACGCCCGAAAACAGCAAATAAAACTGTGCTTTTTCACGAGTTTAAATAATTTTAGTTCCCATTATAAACTATTGTTATAAAAACGAAACAAAAGGGACACGTTGCGCTGATGGTAAGTGTGTAAAAAAATTACCTAGGTACTTGTTTATGGTTGAATTCTAAAACGTTCAATAATTAATTTTCAAATATAGAATTCTTTTTGCAAATGTCAAACTCTCTCTTCTCACCAACAAAGGCGCACTGTATCCAGGAATGCAATTTTCAAAAATGTATAGAATGTCAGTGAATATATTGTTATTTCAGTATTACCAAAAATTCAGTAAAAATAAATAAATAGGTAGAAATTATAAAGAATTTAAGGAAAGAATCTGATTGAGATCCACAAAAAACGATTGCTGTTTGAAAAAACAATACAGAATTACCGAAGGTATTTTAACCGAAAACCATTATAAAAATGGAATATGAGAGCCCAAGACTTGTTATCGGCTGTTATGTCGTGCATCAATACCACTGGCACCGTTTTGGACCGCATTGCAGTGTCCATCATCTGGGCTGATGCTGACATCGATATTTTTATTATGCCATTATTTCGTAACAGCAGCACATTGTAGGTATCATTATATACAGAATGTGTGAACATACGTATGTTATTAAATTACTTTTTAACAAGTCAACGAACTTCCAACTTCTATTTGCAATAAATAGTCTGGTCTAGTTAGGAAAGGCCATTGTGGGCCGAAATATTTTTAAATTAAACATAGATTTGCAATTACGAATGCTGAAATAATGTTAGTTTCATTTTCATTTCACCCGCTCAATCTGTTATATTATCAAATCCATATGCAATTATTAACCAATTATTGCATACCCATTCTGGGTCTTTAAACTCTTTTTTTTATTCATTTTATTTTTTATTTAGTCTAAAATAGTAATTACTTTCTAGTAGAATGGCCTAAAGCTAACTTGTATCTAATTATCATTAAAATATGTACTAATGGGCAATTATCATGGATTTTTTTTATTACCCAATAAATAATTTTAAAAATCACAAGTCGATCGATACTATTCTTATTAAAATCTATTAAGAAATAAGGGAGATATAAAGGATTAAATTCTAGTAATTTGAATGGTGCCAAAAACCAACAATTCGTGACGTCATCAAGTATGACGTCTTCGGATGTTTTGTGGCGTCATCAGATTGTTTTCATCAATGTCTATGGATTTTATAGAGTATTGTAGATAGCTTCCTTTTTCTATGTGTCGTTTGTTTAAATTTTCGGCGTGCTGTCACTTATCAAACGCTACGAGTTGTGATTTATAATTTTCATGATAAATTGATAATTAAATTGATCATTATCATAATAAATTAATATTTAGAAGAGGTTGAAAACCATAAAATAATAATAGAAATTCGAGATGTAAGATGTATTCCGTTTTCACTTTCATCTGTCAGTGCCTGGAACTGGAGTGTGGAGTGGGTAAAGGGGTGCTTAAGATGCATAGACAACTCTCCTTATATTTCTATCTGTGGCCTGTGGCATACCAACATTAAAATGAATGCATTACTCGCAAACTTCTGTGACAAAATTTAATACCAACTTGAGAAACGATCGTTTTCGAAAGAACTTATTTTCGAAACGAAAATAATGAATGAAAACATTCATTATAAGGGTTTATATAAACACTAGGAGAATCTTTAAAAAATATTTTAGTTGTAGAGTAGGTTAAATCCGATATTCATCCCAAGTGATAAAACCCTATTATTAACATTTCTAAACAATATACACGGTTTTTCAGGGCGAGACCGCGAAACTTTAGAGGAACATTCCTCAGCTTTAAAAAAATTTCTAATATTTTTTTTTCAAAAAGGCATTTAAAAAAAATGTAATCTCAAAATATAGTAAATCCTTCATTTCTCGGACAAGCAGTCCCTCCACAAACTCCTTCCCCTCTCCTACCCAGCCGCTTCCCTTGTTCGCGTCTGGTGCGTATCGCTTTGTTGGTCAAATACGTTTTTATCGCATTTTTTTTGTCGGGGAGGGGAAGGGGTTTGCGGAAGGGATGCTAGTCCGAGAAAGTCAAGATTTACTCTATTTTGAGATCATAATTATTTTTTTTAAAATTACTTTTTGAAAAAAAATATTCGTTTTTTCTTAAATCTTACCATGAGGATGTTCCTCTGAAGTTTCGCGGTCTGGCCTGAAAAACCGTGTATATGTACACTTGAAAGCTATCACGAAAAATATTGCAGATGCTTTGATTTTGATTAGAAAAAAAATCACCATTTTACAAAAAAAGCTCCAAAATAATCCCGAGAAAAAAACCAGATACACAAGGGTAAAGACAATGCTAAATTACTTACTCATTGTAAACAAAGAAACCCCCTTCATTACAATGATTTTCGTTAAAAATTTCATCAAATCATCATTTTGGAAAACCCGCAAAAAAAACTTCTTTATAGCCAACCCGAATACGATTACTTTTTAAGAGATAACTTATCTTATATTTCTTATTTTATTATTTTAACTTTAATTTCTCTTAGAATACTGTGTTTAAAAAATCTTCTGCAAACCGATCTGTAACGTCGTGTTAAATTTTAAGCAAAAGAAGAGATATTTTGAAATACAGGTATTTAAAAACAAAAATTTAACATGCATTTTTTTTATTTATAAACCCTAACGGATTATTTTCATTTAACCAAATATTTTTTCTTTATTAAATTCATATTCTATTGCTAATGACAATATTTTTAATATCTTTTTAATTTTCAGGATTTTTTATTTTGAATGTAATAATCTATTTTCCGTCATTTATAGAAAAATATATATATACAATTTAGGCCAGTTATAGCAAAATACGACTTTGTATCATTTTAAAAACTAAAAAAGATATTAGTCTTGCATTCTACGTAGACTCATTTGTTCATAGCTACACAAGAGTTAAATTGTAGAAATGGTGAACGCCGTGCGCAGTCCGTCCATAGATTGGAACTTTTAAATAACTACAGCAAATATTTTAAAATAAGATTGTTGTTTTAATTGTAGCGATCTTAGATGGGATTGATGTTAGTTCATTAATAACATCAAAAAAATTGCAACACACAACGTTCCTACTGAGCAGTTATGCGCAGACTGGTGTAAAATACACTGCACTCATACTAATTTTGGAATACGGAACTGCGTAAGTGTTTTAGTTCCTTTAAGCCGGTCTTCCAGTAATGAATTTCACAAGTCCGCGCATGGGCAATTAAAAATCTTTTGTATCTCTGAAACGAATTCTTACATACCAATTCAGGTTTATTTCTCATATATTGTGAAGGTTTTAAAACAAATTTAGACCTTAAATCGGTTGACGAGATGGTATTTTAATATTGAACTATGAAATATAACTCTTTTATGCTGAAATTGTGGCATGAAATTGCTTTTTAGTTTATTTCGAAGCAATTACTTCGAGTTTCTGTGTTAGCATCATCATCATCATGATCATGTAGATGATCAAGTTCTGTTACTTACCGATTAGTTGCTCCGTACTGTTAGTATGGAACCCGAGAGCTCTCCCAAGGGCAAAGGCCTTCTCCTTCGGCTGATCAGAGAAAGCCCATGGACAAGTACTCCCACCAGACTGGGACACGGCTCGATGGAAGAGACCCTGTAATTTAATAATTATTTGGTGATTAAAAATATCGATAGTACCAATAAGAGATACTATCATAAAACAATATGTATACTGAATCGCTAGACTGAAAATCTAAAAAAAATCAGAAAAAGGCAAAAGAAAAAAGCGATTCCTAAAAAAAAAATGGGAAGAAATATTTTAATAACTTTTTTTTTCAAATGTCATTCTGAAATTCTGAAATTTTAGAGAAAGATTGTTATTGTAGTACCTAACTATTTTTTTTAAACTAAGAAAAAAATTTGCCCGACCTCAGGTAGCCTCCAGAAAAAAACTGTTCCGTGTAATTTATAAAATGCTTTTTTTACACAAAAAAATTTTTTTTGTTGCGAAAGAGAGGAAAAACATTATCGAGAAGGAAATTTGGAAGTCCAGGAATTTACAGGGCTTATGACCTGCCATTGGCTGGTTTACGTGACCACTGTGTAATATTCACCTTTAAACATCTACATTTCCTCAACTCTTCCATGTGTTTTAGATCAAAGTAGCAAATTAAGATCTGATCCCTAGGGAGGAAATTCAGCCATGTCTTCGAACATTTGGACATACTCAACAAAGCATTGTTGAATATTTTTTTAGTTAACTTTTTTACATGAATATTTAGTAAATTCAATGAATTTTATCAAATAAACGATTTTTTGAAAACAAGAACCAAATAAATTGCTACAGGTTTTGCGGTTCACCAACCTCCACATTTCGTAAAAAATCACATTATTTTCCATTTAGAAATTGTAACTTTGCTCGTGTCATCAGAAACAGATGAATTTATTTATTGCTCTTTAATTTAAAAATATAGATTACACAAACATCACTCTTTCTGATTTAAAATTTACACTAAAAATGCATTATGTAACTTGGTAGACATTATAATAATAAATATGTACATCCCCCTTCCCCTCCTTATCCTCTCTTCAAGAATTCTTGTCCTAATTCCGCCCAATTTACAGTAACTTAATGTTTTTAAAATAAATTCTTTGATTATTGAAAAAAAAAAATTACGAGTACCTACATGAAAATAACATTTTTATATATATAAATTATATGTATTTATTTGATATGTAATATATTTTCTTACTAACTTTGTATACTATGTGTAAATCTGTTATTAGTTCTGAGTTTATACACTATATCTGTTTGTTTACTATAAATATATATGTAGAACTGTTGATTTCCCAAATAAAATAAATAAATAAATAAAGGAGTGGTTTTGCGCTTTGACCCATTAGTTTCTTTGTAGACCTCGCTCAGTATGCAACTCATGATTTGAATTTAACTATGCCGTGTTGTGTCGTTTTAAAGTGTAGAAATACTGCTGGGATCCTGAAGAAACGGGACGGGATTACATTTCATGTGTAAATAGCAAATGCATGTGTAAGTAGCAAATGCACGACTTAAAATTGAATTATATTTCCATCTGTTAGATTGTCGAAGAAAACAAAACGGTCATTTTGTTAGTGTTGCGAGGGTTGTCAAAAATTTTTTGCCCTTAGCTCATCCAATGCGAAAACTAATGAAAATTGGAGCTCTCGGATTAAACACCGCCGTGGTAGACATTTGACCGACATTATCTTTAAAACATCAAATATTATTTAACATGTATAATATAAAATAAAATTTGATTTATTTAAGTTCGAAGTGTATTAATTACATAACTATTATAAAATGACCCTTTACTTATCTACTCTGTTGTGTCAAACAATGTTTCCGCGTGAAAAATAAAATTAAAGAAAAATTAATAAATTGTTTTTTTAAAAATATGATCTTATCTTACGTTTGTATTATGATTATATTTTTCGCGATCTGGCAACATTGTGCTGTGTCTTCACGCATGCGCGCGGCAAATGTGCCAATGTTGGGGGTTTTTAGGACACAGTCCGATGTATTCAAATATAATTCTATGCTCCTTCTGGACTATTCTTAATTCTATGGGTTTAACATAAAATTGAAATTAATTGGATTCATGGCCAATTTAAAGGAGTGCTTACATCGGTGTGGACATGTAGAGCGAATGGATGGCTAAAAGGATTTACAATACGAATGTAGACGGATGCAGAAAACTAGGAAGATCGAGAAAGACATGGCGCGATCAAATCTAACAAATACATGTTAAAAGTCGGAATAATCGGCGTGCGTGTATGAGTGCAAGAGCTTGCACGATTTATGGGTGAAGAGAAAGCGAGGTCTGTATGCAAAGACAGGGTGATATGACGTTCTATCCTCTCTTTCCACCCCTACGGGGAAACGGCTGGATTATTTGTTTTTGTTGCATATTTGAATTTGACTCCTACTTCACGATTCGGAACTAGAAAAACTTAACTAACTAACTAACCATCACGCCATTTCCCCGGAGGGGCAGAGAGGATAGAACGCCACACCACTCTGTCCTGGCACACTTCCTTTGCTTCCTTCACATTCATACATCTTCTCATGCACGCACGTCGATTATTCCGACTTTTCACATGACCACTTTCAAGAATTTGTTGTACTTGATCATGCCATGTCTTTCTCGGCCTTCCTCGACGTCTACAACCAGACACATTCGCATCATAAATCTTTTTAGCCGTTCTTTTATCATTCATTCGCTCCACATGACCGAACCATCGCAAAAGACCTTTCTTAATTTTGTCGATAATGCTTAACTCAGCCTTGCATTCTGCTCTAATTTCGACATTAGGGCACCTATCATACATTGTTTTTCCGCACATTCGCCTGAGGGATCGCATTTCAACAGCATTCAGTCTACTTTCGTCCCTTTTTTTCCAACTCCATGCTTCGCTTCCATACATTAGGGTTGGTACCAGAACTCCATTATGAACTGCTAATTTAGCCTCTTGCGATAGACACTTATTTGCTACGACAGACTTTAAGGCACCATTAACTCTGTTACCGGCACTAACCCTCCTTTCAATATCCTTGTCCATATTTCCATCTCTAGTAAACATACTACCCAGATATACAAATTCTTCGACCTGTTTCAAACTATCTCCATTTACTACAATCTTACATTCAGTCATAGTTACATTTCTTTCAAAGACCATGACGTTCGACTTTTGCACATTCATTAGCAAATCACTCTCCTTGCACACTTCGTAAACCTTTGTAACCAAGGATTGCAGTTCCTCTTCGCTGTCAGCTAGGAGGACTGCGTCATCGGCGTACAGAAGGCAACTGACAATTAATTAGAAAAACTTCGTCTTGAATAAACATTCTTGCTCCTTATCATGATGTTGGTCTAGGTCGTATGACCTGTTCGTGACGTCCGGTAGTCTTTCCAATTTTTCGGTGACCTCCCTGGTAGTCTTTTTCTGGTAGTCTTCTTCAAGCCTTCCATGAGGTCCACATGTTCCCTTCAAAAGCTCTGTCGGCTTCTTCCCCACCTCACTATGTCCTCAACACCACATACAGGGGTTATCGTCTCATTTCTGACCTGATCTGTAAGAACTCTGCCTGCCGTCTTGCCTTGTCTTGAAACTTGTCAAAAATAATCTTAAAATTTTTATTTACACCGTTTTTAGAGAAAATTTACGATGTAACCATAAGACCAGTAATGCTAATTACATGACCTTTTTGACCAAGAATTTTCATAGTAGAATTTAAGGTGAAATTAAGATTATCATTTGACCTTGACACAGTACCAGTGAAAATATATTTAACTCAATTACTTACAAAAATATTTTTAATTAATTCATTAAAATTATGACTTTAATTGATCTTTAATTAAAAAAATACTTGGATTTTATGTTTGTACTCATGCAAGTAGGCATCTTTCAAAGTTTTTGTCTTCATTTTAAAATCCTCGTGGTCAAATGGTTGACGTATTTAGGCAGCATGTGAGAGGTCTCGGGTTCGATTCTCGACATAGTTGACATAAAATATTAACCTAAAAAATGTGCTTTTTACGCTAGAATCTTTCATAGTCACTGAACAGGTACCTTAAGCGTGAGACTGATCATCATACCTTTATTTCACAAAATAAATTACAGTGCCATAAGCACCATTACGTGCAGAAAAGCAATTATGGTAGATATGAATTTTGAATTTAATTTAAGGGTACATCTGGTATTTATGTAGCGTAGGCATTATGATCTGACATCATCTGGGATAAGTGATCACTTTACACACTGAAACATTTACCATTCCGCCTATAGATAGTTAACTTCAATTAGTATGTTTTTTTCAGTGCGACGTAGGATAAATTTTCTAAAAAGGTTTAAAATTTGGCGGCCTCCGTGGTGTAGTGGTCAAGACGCTTGACTCACACACGGAAGGTTTCGGGTTCGATTCCCGGTGAGAACATAAAAATTCAATCGTGATTTTTCTCAAGCCTGGGTGTTCTGTGATGTAATTCACCACTGTAATAACCTAAACCGATACTTTTCGCCTCCTATGGGACAAACGGCACCTATTACATTACCGTGCCACACTTTTTAAATACTTGGAAAATTCTCAGTAGAATGATTTACAAATGAATGTCCTATTGCATTGTATTCATGTAGCAATACAAGGGAAATATTAAGTTGATATATTTTATATAGTTTATATTTGAAGCACTAACTTTGTGGTTATTCATTAAAATGAAATAAATAAAACATCCTTGTTTTTAACCACTATTTATTTTTTTCCACCGACTGGTTTTAAAGGAAACAAGCTATAAATAGACAATATTTATTTTAGTCTTCTCTTGTCTAGCTTTAAAATATTGATATCAAATTACCACCCCTGTAAGGATAAAAAAGACTCGATTTATTGGATCCACGTGTAGTATTTGGTGAACATGATAAAAATAAAATAGGAGTTAATTCATTAGTTACGTAAACCTTGACGAAGAAGCTTGTTTGCTTTGAAACTGGTCGGTGGAAAAAAAAAATAGTGGTTAAAAACAAAGTTGTTTTATGTATTTTATTATGATATAATTTAATTTAATGCGGGTATTTCAAAGTTCAATGGCGGATTTTTAGTATTAAAAATAAATTTCGAGGTAATCGCCTCAATTAACTGAACTTCAATGCAATGAAGGCAATGCTATTGAGTGTTATTGAGAAAGCTTTAAAATTTGGGTTATTCATTATATTTGGAATTTTATTAATTATTATTAAATATTAATATAATACGCGCTGCTTACAAAGTGATTCTATAAATATACATTTTTAATTTACATATTATTTTTTTTAATTTGTAAATTAAATAGACAATTTACTTTGTTATCACATGCTACGGATTTGTTCAAATGATTTAGATAACAAGTGGGTTTATAGTTTTCCGAGAGCATTCCATGCCATAGGGCCTGCGACAGCAAATGCACGTTCACCGAATTTAGTACGCTGGTTGCGTAGAGGAAATTTACGGAAGCGTGAGGAAGTTTTTTATGCTTAAAGGAGAACCCCGTATCTCTCGAAATACATGAAATGTTGAAAAACATGGTTACCCGGAAACCAGAAATCTATAACAACACAGAACAACGCTATAATTGATTGGTATTGGTAATATTGTTTACATGAAACTATGACGTTTAAAAGTAGTTCAATTTTATTGAGACCATTTTTATTTATTTTTTATACATTTTTGTGAAACTTTACCGTACAATAAATTAAATGCTTTAATTTTTACCCTATGGAAAAAATATTTTTTAAAAACTTAATTTCTCGTAGTAGGATAGTGTGTTCAAGAGTACACGGTTCACAAGCGTACGCATCAATCATTCTAAAATACCTAGCAGAACGTTTATGACAGTTCTTGCGAGTGCTCGTGCATCATTCATAACGATCTGAAAATATTGACAATATTCTAATTTGAAGGTTAAATTCTGAAATATAGCCTTCTTTTTTATTAAAAAAAAATATGCCTAGAATCATACATATTTTTTTTTTCATGGATTTTTTATTGGTTTATTGAGACATCAATGTAAAGCAAGTGACTGCATTTAAAAGCATGTTCGATAATCTTTAACCAGATAGCGGCACTCAAATCATTTCTGGTAAAATAAGGTGGTCTGCAAGAGTGCGCGCGCACTCTTTCAAACCATACAAAATGGTTTTGTGTTCGAGTGTTTTTTTTCTTTTCAAATTGTTTTCTATAATTTTGATATATTTTTTTTTTAAGAAAAAAAAAATATTAGCGTTCTTATAATAAAGGTCTTTATGTAAATAAATACTAAAAGGTTCGTACGTTGTGAAATAATGTAGGTGTGAGCTTAATTTAAACTTTGTAAGAATATGACTACATAGGTACTCGTATAAAATACATAGGTACGAATAAACTTTTGAGATTGCGTTGTTACGAATAGGCGTAGGTGCCATGTTTTATCACTAGATTATAAATTAATGTTCTTTTTTATATGAAAGAGAGGTAATGGTTGGTAAACTTTAAAAGATACTAATCACCATCTTCCGCCTACCTTTGAATTGGATACATTTTGTCCCTTTGTTAGTGTTAAATGTCGAAGCAACATCTGATGAAAATGTTAGATGCGCGGAGAAGGGAAAATTGATCATTTCTGATGTGGGATTTATTTTTTTATTTATTTTTAAATATTTTGATTTTATCATTTTTCTTAACCTTATTATTTAAAAAAATATATATTTTTTACAATATATATAAGAGGTAAAATAGAGTATTAAAAAAATAAAGGATAATTAAATAGCAATGAAATATATATTAACAGTAAAAATAGTAAATAAAAAATCCCACAAAGGCATGGCCTGTTCGTGGGTATACAAGAAATGTTTATGAATTTTTGCTCCTATAATAAATAGACAGTTATAATATTTTTGTGTAACACAAGAAAGAGAAAAGAAAATATTCTGTAAAATATTATTAAGGTATTTTATTTTTTTAGTAATTATGAAAGGAAATAAAAAATATTAAAAAAATAAAAATATTCCTTATTATTAAAGGGCAACCAAATACATCATGGAAAAAAATAGTTAATAACTTTAGTTTGAATCCAGGATAGTGCGTGATTTTCAAAAGAAGGAAAATTTTGAAAGTTTGGGATCAATAAAATATTATCAGTAAAAAAAAATAAAAAATCTTTGGGCCTATAAAGTATGCATGTCTCTGTGCTAGCCTCGTTTTACAATGTGGTATTTTGAATACACTATTCCTTCTTTGACAATGTACAATACATATGAACCCAATTGTAAATAGGGCATTGCATTAATATTGACTAACCTAATTCTATAGCCTACATATCTGAGTCCCAAAACGCTCCTGATGACAGCTCTTGAACAAATTTCCTAACCTAAAATTCTAAAATTCTCTATCTCGGTCAAAATGTGTATCAATTGCTGTTAAAACTCACATCAGCCAACGGTGACATCATCAGGTATTGCACTGCCGCAGCTCCAGCGGACTCCCCGAAGATGGTGACGCTGGAAGGGTCTCCTCCGAAGTACTGGATATTTTCTTGCACCCACTTCAAGGCCAACACTTGATCCTGAGAAAATGTGAACAGTATGTTGTATGATCAAGACAAAGAAATTTTAATAACGAAATTACGCAACAGGTCGTGGGAAATGGGAAAAGTGGCACACAATATTATTGTCACTGTATACGTAATTAGCTAGTAGAGGAGAGAACTCAGTTAACCCACAATTTTACTATGGGAACATACCATAGAATTAAGAATAGTCCAGAAGGAGCGTAGAATCATATTTGAATACATCGGACTGTGTCCAATATTTCCCCCACTATGCCCTACTTTCACAGCGCGCATTCGTGAGGTCGCAGCGTAATGTTGCTTGATGGAAAAAAAATCATAACACAAATGTAAGGTAAAAAAAAGCAATCTGTTAATTTCTCTAAAATTTTATTGTGCACGCAGAAATATTGATTGAAACGACAGAGTAGATAAGTAAAGGGTCATTTAATAAGAGTAATTGAATTAATGAACTTAAACTTAAAATATAAAACAAATTTTATATTCCATTAAACGGATATTTTTATATCATGTTAAATAATATTTGATGTTTTGAAGATAATGTCGGTCAAATGTCCACCACAGAGTTGTTTAATCCGAGGTCCAATTTTCATTAATTCTCTCATTAAATGAGCAAAATAGGGTAAAAAAATTACTACCCTGGCAACACTTACGAAATTTCCATTTTGTTTCTTCGACAATATGACAGATGGGAAAATAATTCAATTTTTAAGTAATGCATTTGTAATATACACATTCATTTGCTAATTACACATGAAATGTGATTGCATCCTGTTTCTTCTTTAAGATCCTAGCAGTATTTTTACACTTTTAAAGGACACAACACAGCATAGTTGAATTCAAATCAGGAGTTGCGTACTGAGCGACGTCTACAAAGAAACTAATGGGTCAAAACGTAAACCTACTCATTTATGAGTAGTTGAGTCGCCTTCTGTTTGATGTGCGTATGTGGTTTCTGGATTATTCTTAATTCTATGAAACATACTAACTTATTTCACTCTTAAAGCCCGCTGGCTCAAAAATACGTACTTTCGACGGTGGTGGGTCAGATTAGACCCAGTATTAAAGTAGATTTTTAATAATTTTTGTAGGTTTTGTGGGTTGTGGTCCTGTGGCTAAAGTCTCGGACTCGCGGCTCAAAGGTCCGTGGTTCAAATCTCACTCTACCCCAACTTGATTCCCATTTCCTAAAAGTAAGTTATTCACAACTCGTTGAAAATGGCCCTCAAAATTAAATATTTGGGTAAATCACAAAAACGCTTTTTTTTTTTAAAAAAAAATATCTTATTCACTAAAATATGTCGTGAAAAAAACCTAAATTTGTTGCAACAGATATGAAAAAAAAATTGAGAAGGCAATATGGAAATCTAGGCGTTTACAGGACTTTTAATATGTCATTGGCTGGTTATAGTGGCCACTTTACACACTGTCTAACATTCACCATTCTGCCCATGTTTGAACATCCGCATTTCCCTAATTTCATTTCATTTTATTTTTTTATTCAGATATTAAGAACATTACAGAAAAAAAGCCAATTCATTCTAAATACAATAAAAGATTACAAATAACAGTAGATAGTTATGTTATTAAAATAATATAACAAAATGTAAAAAGAAAAATTAAAAGTTAGAAAGTGCTTTTCTAAGGGAAGACCCACTGTCGTGAAATATGTCGGCATCCTTGCAAGATTGCTCTACCAACCGGCATTACCATTGGCAGGTTGGTTCTGCATCGTGGTAGGTAAAACAATCGATGCTGTCTTTGTCGAAGATAGTTATCAGGTACGAATGTTATGTATGCGACCACCGATCACCTGGAAAAAGTGAACACCCAAATGAACGTCCCTCTTCCTCCATAATGACTGATAGCCTAGCATCCCCAGTAAAAAGTCGGTTGGGAAGAGCCAAGGATAATATCCACACTCTTTTAGGTACAGATAGCGCAGAATTTTTTTCCGCACTCTCTCCACCATCAAAGAGTATCGAGTCTCATGTGGCGACCAAATAATGGAACTAAACTCCTTTTCGGGTGAATCTCACCCCCACGATAAAGGTTTCAGCGCCTTGTTCACAAAAGTCGATAGATGGAAGAGTTGAAGAAATGTGGATGTTTAAACATGGGCAGAGTGGTGAATCTCGAAAATGTTTTCCATCTTTGTCCAAGTTTAGGTACAAATAGAATTAAAGTAAATTTTATTTAGAAACCATACAAGACCAATTGAGTTTTCATAAATTAAGTTTAAAATGTAAATATAAAACGTTGAAAATTCTCAATGAGGAAGTTCAGTGGATTTTTCATATTTTTTATTTGTTAATACACTTTTTAACCAAGACGAACTTTTTTTACAATTTTTAAATATAGTATTATCAGCGTTATGATTTTTTAAAAGTTTTGTCATTCTGAAATAATTTCGCGTGTGACGTCAGAGGTTGTCTTCCGCTTATTCTCGATCAGTTCTACCATTGGTCCATTGACGGCAAGCAAACCGGAAATCTTCCACAAAATCAGGGACGTCGTTCAAAGTAGTTCGTTTTCATTAAAATGATTTTTTTCGTACATTTTCAGGAAACTTTGCGGTACAATTAAATGCTCCAATTTATACCGCGCGCTAGAAAACATTTTAGTTTTTAGTTTAACTACTACTACTACTACCATCACGCCATTTACTCGTAGGGGTAGGCAGAGAGAATGGTCTGCCACACACGTCTATCCTGGCATACATTCCTAGCTTCTTCCACATTCATACATCTTGCCTTACATGCCCTTCGGTTCCGTCTGCTTCTGACATGACCAGACTTAAGATTTTGGTTTATCTGATCATGCCACGTCTTCCTTGGTCGTCTTCGTCTCACGTTACCGTTCATTTTCGCCATATATACTTGTTGTACCATTCTTTCGTCGTCCATTCGTTCTACGTGACCAAACCATGTCAGAGACCCCTTCTTAAAATCTTATCAATTATACTTGACTCAGATTTACACTCTCGCCTGATTTTATCATTCGTAACCCTGTCATACATTGATTTTCCACACATTCGTCTAAGAAATCGCATTTCAACCGCGTTCACATGTACTGTTTGTATTCAAAAAGTGTATCTGTTTTTATTATTTTTATCGGGACGAAAGTATAAAAATGTAGAATTATAAAGTTAGTGCTTCAGATATTAATTTACCTTACAAAATGATTCACAAATTTCAAAGTTTTAATTTAAAAGAGTATGATTAGACATACCAATTTAAAAAAAATCTTTTTTAACCCTGAGAGAACTAGATTTCTAGAGGCGTTAATTTTCCTATCAGCAACTAGATTTTCCTAGTGCTGTGGGTGCTTTCTGCAAATTGAGGAATGCCGTTTTTGTGATCGACACTATATTCAGAAGGCGATTATTACAATTTTTTGCATGAAAACGGCCTGGCTGTTTTTAGTAGAACGTAGAATTGACCTTGCGGCATCCGATAACACCAATGTAACTTTATTTTTTTTATTGTGGACCGGCTGCTTTATGCATAACTACGTTCAAATGCAAGTCGTTAAAAAGCATAATATACATTAAAGTTGTGCACTATCGTGTATTTAGATTTAAAAATAAATCGCGATATCATTTGAATCAAACGGTTCTCCCACGCAAATGCATTGGGAAATATCAATTAAAATTCAGAGTGGTATTTCTTTCGTTCGTTTGAAGTTAATGGCCTTTTAGGTACACTCGTAAACACTGCTTAAAGCGTGGAAATTAATGAATAAATTATTCAAAATTCTGCAATGGTACTCGTAGGTTAATTTAGATAATATCATTTGTTAATATCATTTATAACGCCACATCCGTAAAAAATGAGCAAATATCTCATTTGAAATTGACTTGTTAATTAAATGTTAATCTTTTTGTTCATTTATTCGGCTAGGTCAATGAAACATTTAGGAAATATTCGCTACCTGATTTACTACAAATTTCAAAAGTAAACGCTATTAAAAATTTTATTACAAAATATGTGTTATCGTATTGTTTATTTACTTAATTTTTTTAATGGCGTGATTTTGAAAGAACAGCGCTTAAAAATGGCGAAATCGTATGAATTCCTTACTTTTTATCAGACAACAGTCTGAGGAAACATGGTCTTACTTTTTTTCATACAAACGTAGTTCAGTATTTTATTATGGTACTAGAGCAGTGGTCGGCAAACTCATTAGTCAAAAAAAGACAAAGATCAGCGGTACAAGATTTTTTTTTTGGGAGCCAAATTTATTTTCGTAAGGTTTTCTCAAAGCCAACGGGCCGTATTATGTGGTAGAAGATTTGCGTATTCTTTTCCTATTTTAATTTAAAATTCTTAGAATTAGGGATAATGAGGAGGTTCAGTGGTTTTTTTTTGTTTTTTTTATTTGTTAAAAGACTATTTAACTAAGCCAAAAATTATTTTTTTAAATTTTTATGTATCGTATTATCAGCGCAGCGATTTTTTTAAGTTTTGCATTTCTGAAATAACTCCGCGTGCGACGTCAAAGGTTCGTTTCCGCTTATTCTCATACAATTCATTCAATTGGTCCATCCATGGCAAGCAATCCGGAAATCTTCCATGGCTCTCATATGATAGGTTGATTCATATGAACCAGTGACGTCATTCAAAGTAGTCTGTTTTTATAAAAATATTTTTTTATTATGTTTTCGCACGTTTTCAGGAAACTTTGCAGTACAATTTGATGACCCAATTTTTACCGCGCCCAAGAAAACATTTATTGTATCCAATTTCCCGTAGGGCTGTGTAAAGAGGCTAAGGCTCGATTTGGGCTGTAGCGCCATCGAAGAAGAAGAAGATAGATTGTGTTGACAATCTTGAACCAATTCCAAAGTATTGAATTTCTTCTGGAGATGTCTTCGCACAAAGCGCTTCTTGGTGAATGATGCAACGATAAACAAGTATCTCGTGATGTTAGAAACATAACCTTTTCTCTTTCCGGTCACTTTTTTGTCCCATCTGTAGAAATTGAAACAATTTTATCGAGTGTAAGATGATGTTTCTCTGTACATTTAATGACAGCGTTTGCAATATCCTCGCCACGTGTTTGACCTTTCAGTGCCAATAATCCTTAAAGTTCTTCATTAGGACCCGTTGACAAAATAAGCGAAGAGTGAAACTTGGGTTGTGTGAGCCGCACTCGAGTGGCTAAAGAGCCACATGCGGCTCGCGAGCCGCAGTTTGCCGAACACTGAACTAGAGCAAGGATTTTTTTACACACTAAAGTTATTTACCATTGGCGTCTTTACAGTTTTGCTGTTTTGATAAATTGTTTCTTGTGAGTAATACGCACATCCAAAAACTTTCTGGCCTATTCTTAATTCTATGTCCAACACAAAGAATTAAGAATAGTCCATAAGAAGCGTAGAATTATATTTGAATACATCGGAATTATTTTTAATTCTATGGTAACAATATTGAAAAAAACAATACTCCTTATGTTAACGAAAAGGCGGACTGTAAATGAAAAACGAATATCGTTCAGTTTAGTGATAGGGAAATATTTGAAGAAAGGATAGGAACATGGAATGGATACCTACCTTTGATATGATGTGAATGTTCTTTAATCTTAACACTATGAATTGTGCGACTAATCCAAGAACTTTTTAAGCAATTTTTGTGAAGTAAAAAATGTTGTTTTGTTTTTGTTCTAAATTCGAATCTTCTAATTTTTTATTTCTTCTGTTTTGATGTTAGGTAGGTACCAAAAGGATGGGTCAAGGGAAGGATGGGAAAGAAAGGGCTAGTAAAAACATTGATAAATGCTGTTATTTACTTACACATTACCTTCTCTTTTCAATTATAAAAATATATAATTGAAAATAAAAGGTGAGCGATTTATTCCGTGTACTTACGTGTATGAACTATAACTAAAAGACTACAAAATGGGTTGGAGTAGCAATAAGCTTCCAAAGTCACTTGAATCGTTAATTTTCATATAAAGGTCAATTGCAAAAATATGATCAACTGATAAATTTATGTATCCTGAGAAAACGATTTGAGATTTTAATACGTAATTCTCTTAAAGTAACCGAAGGATGTATTATTATGGTGTTCATAAACATGTAAAACCCAATCTGTTCTTCATTAATATAATTTGAGGATCGTTAAAAACATTAAATTGCTTTTTTTTAATTGATTTTAAACTTAATAACTTTAAAAGTACCTATATATCAACAATCGCCATTTTGACAAGCGCCGTGGCGCAGTTGGTTAGACAGCTGTTAATTTATTTCAAAATAACATATACATAAAAACTAAAATTCAAGACGTACATATCATAAAAAAAAAATATATATGTAAAAGACTCTTGTCAAAGTAGTAGGAGAATTCTACTCCGGAAACCCCCTTCGGATACATGGAACAGACCAACATCCAGAGCGATGTTGTTCAGCATATCTGTAGCCCTTCCAACAGGTATAACCTTCGATAGGTTGGTCCTGTATATCGGAATATGAAATAATCTATGCTGACGCTGTTTTAGGTAATTATCAGAAACCAATACTCATCATAATCTCACTATCGATCATACCTCGCAACAATTGATAAAAATGTGTAGTTAAATGCACATTCCTTCTAGTCTATAAACTGTTGTAGCCGAGCATACCCTGGAGAAACTCGGTCGGGTAAGACCGAGGATAATACTCAGAAACTTCTTTTGGATTTTATCTATCATAAGCGAGTACTTCAGTTCATGTGGCCCCCGAATCATCCAGTCACTCTCGAGTCTACTTCGCACCGAGGAGTCGTAAAGAGTTCTCAGTACGCGGGTATTTTCAAAAACCCTGGCAGTACGCAGAACAAATCATAACATCTTTATGCATCACCACCGATTGTCTCTATGTGTTCATGAAATGTCAGGGTGCTTACAAATCTAACGCTTAGATCCTTAACATTCAATGTTCGTAGCAGATTCTGGTCATTCATTCTGTAGCGAAAAAATAGTTTTTTTGGCTCTAGGGAAGGACGTGACCGAACACTTGGAAACATTAAACCTAAGTTTGTTTCGTATTTCCCATTTAGATATATTAGATGTATCCGCTTGGAGAACACGAAAATCATCACAAGTTGTCACCTTTAAAAATAGTTTTAAGTCACATGCGAACAACAGAAAACGCGAGTTCTAAATTACATTTTTAACGGAAACTGGCGTCGCGCGTTCGATTCCCGCCAGTTGCAAGAAAGAAATCCACAAAAGATTTTGTTCTCAATTGGTCTGGGTGTTGTGGTATACTTTTCGTAACCTCCTTCCACATTCTCTCTTTCCTACCTGCTGATAAACCTCTAGATCGCTTAGCGGGTCATTCCTTTTTAAAAATATATATAAAAAATCAGGCAAAATGTCTCGAATTCGGTTCCCGAGTGTTTGGCTTGATAGGTGTAATTTTTCAACGTACATGTCATGTGTTTTTTAAAGGTTATTCTTTGACGTTGCGGACTGCAAAACTACAAAACCTTAGCCCCAAAAATATCACACGTACGTGTCACAACGTGTAGACGTCATGTCAAAGTTGTTCCATGTCTATTGTCTATGTCAAAGATGCACCAAACCAACGATGTCCCGTGTTCATATTGCCATGTTAAAGACGCACTACGCCGAAGGTACCCCATGTCTATGTCGTAAGGTCAAAGACACACCAGAGGTGGATTATGAATCTTCTCTACCCCCTAGAGATGAATTAATTTGGGAATTTTTTTTTGCATGCGTTTACACTTGGCTTCATATATATCCGCACTGATGATTAAACGCCAAATAAATATGAAAACGTGAAATCAAACATAATGATTTTCTTTTAGAACATTATTGGGACCTTAGCATTACCCACATTATTCATCAGGTTGAATTGACCAATAAGTTTTTTCCGTTTTTTAAACAGATTTATACACGTTCAATCACCAGTGTGGCCATTATATGAAGAAAAGTGACGTCGCATGCAAAAAATAAAAATCCCCGAATTTATTTTTTTACTACCCCCCCGATAAGATCAATAATAGCGCCCCTGAGGTGCTGTTATGAATCTTCTCGCGAGGGTAGAAAGTAGTAAATTTGTGGATTTCTATTTTTTTTTGCATGCGACTACACTTTGCTTCATATATGGCCAGACTAATGATTAAACGTTAAATAAATACGAACACGTCAAACCAAACACGACGATTTTCATTAAGAAAATTGTTGCAACCTTAATCATTACTCAAAACATTTCATTCATCATCATCATCATTTCCTTTCTGCACCTAATGGTTCAAAGGGTACTGCAGTGGTACACCAACCGAAGCATATCTTGATCATTTTTGTTACAGGAAGGTAAGATGATCAGTCTTAAGCTTCAGGTACCAGTCCAAGGACTATGAAATATTAAAGTATGAAAACGCCCTTTAAAATAAATATTTCATATCAACCATGTTGGGAATCGAACCTGAGACCTCTTGCATGGCAGGCTAACGCGCTGACCATTACACCACGGGGCCGACAAAATAGATTTAATTAGGTTGAATTAACTAAACCGTAAAAAAAAATCCGTTTTTTTTATTTATATTTATATTGAAATTGCATAGTACTACATTTATTTTATTTTTTTTTTTTTTATAAAAAGAAATATTTGCGTTCTTATGATTTACCCAAATATTTAATTTTGAGGGCCATTCTCAACGAGTTGTAAATAGCTCACTATTAAAAATGGAAGTTGGGGTAGAGTGGGATTCGAACCACGGACCTTTGGTCTGTGAGTCCGAGACACTAGCCACGAGACCACAACCCAACGTTTAATTTGATGTTTAATCTTCAGTGTGGCCATATGCAATACATGAAAGTTCAGTCGAATGTAAATGACTATTTTTCTTTTTTCTCTCGAGATGTTTCATAATAGCACCCCATGTATAAGTTATCTACATCTATATCGTTATGTCAATGTCGCGATATCAAAAACGAGATTTTTATTTTTTCTATATACGGATATTATCCATGTAACAATGTCAAAGACTCACTATGTCTAAGTTTTCTATATCCGGATTCTATCCATGTCGCTATGTCAAAGACGCACCATGTCTAAGTTTCACGAGTCCATGTCGCCATGTCAAAGATGCCCCATGTCATGTCCATGCTGTCGTGTTAAAGATGCATCATGCTTTTATTAGTGTGTAAAAGAGTGATTAATGATTAATGTTAATTGTTATTTATCTTACCTTCAATCCAGCGTTCCCTGGAACGTCTTTATCTCCCAAGTTGAGGAAGCCCAAACTTCCCAGACGATAGTTGAGGGTCACCAGCACAACCCCTTCAGCGATGAGGTAGTCAGGACCGTAGAAGAAAGAGTTGCCTGAACCCATGGAGAATCCACCGCCATGGAGCCAAACCATCACAGGAAGTAAGGGTTTAGACCTAACAAGAAAATTATGTATGTTAAAAAAAATTAACACAATGTCTCATTAGATAAGCGGTAAGCCTGTACCGAAGCAGGAATAACGTTTTTTTGAACATCGCCCCATCCTATCAGCACGTTGGTTTTATATTATATACACTACTATGATGTGTGTGGGATTTGCACAGCGCGTAGACGATCGGACCATTTTTCTAGTACCGGTGCATTTTTGAAATTACAATTTCAAATATCGGAAACTCGGTATGCAGCAACAAATGCTGATCTTTGAAACCATACAAAATAAAAAAATCTCATCTAATATCAAAATCTTAATAATGGATACGTCAATATCGGTGTTTTCAATATCGCGTTTTTGGTTCGATATTCCGGTTTTTCAATATTTTCGAAACCGGTATCTGTGCTCTAAATTTGCATGTTAATGTAATTGTTGTCCCGGTGAAGAGCCGCTTATGTCTCGAAACCGGTAGACATAGGAAAGCCTGTAAGTGATTATATACTCATATGAACTAACATTATTTTATTGAAATGTTTGACCAAACAGTTTATTGCTCTAAATATTAAAAACCTCATATAATTTGTAATTTACGAGTATTTTCAGTAAATAAATGCGTCGTCGAAGGTTTTACTTGGGGTATTTACGTATATAAAGAATAAAAAACATATGTTACGCATTTGCAAAAACCAAAAATATATATATTAATATATACAAAAATATATATTATTAATATTTTTATCGAATTTGCTTTAAAAACTAAAACTAAAATGTTACTTTTTTTTTTTGTTTATTTCTTTATTATTTTCTTTTTTCTTTATTCGCATGATAAATTTTTCAATAATGTTCATTATTTTTTTTTTCCTTTTTCCCATTGAGTAATATTTTTGATTTAAGGTAATTTATAAACAAATACGTTTATTTCTATTTTTATATATTTTTCACTTTTTAATCTTTTTTTTTTTTCTATTGAATATGTTCTGTAACTTGAATTATAAAAATAAAACTTTTATTTTATAGGTTGGTTGGAAGAAATTGCCATTTGGCAATAAGCCCGCCAATGTACAAATAACATTATGTACAAAAAGTTAAATAAATAAATAAATAAATTTAACTACAAAAAACAAACAAACCAACCATCTCGCCGTTTCCCGGTAGACAGAAAGGATAGAACGCCACATCAAATCATCTTTGCATACAGATCTCGCTTCCTCTACATTCATACATCTTCTCATGCACTCGCGCCAATTTTCCGACTTTTGACATGTCCATCTTCAAGCATTTGTTTGATTTCGTCATGCCTTGTCTTTCTCGGTCTTCCTCTATTTTTGCATACGTCAACATTTCTCAATGTAAATATTTTTAGCCGTTCTTTCGCTGTCCATTCGCTCTACATGTCCAAACCAGCGCAGGGCTCCTTTCTTGATTTTGTCGATAATGCTTATCTCAGCATTACAAAATGTATGGATCTCAACATGTGTGCATCTATCGTACATAGTTTTACCACACAATCGCCTTATTTAACTATAATTGTAAAAGATAAATGCAGGTATTCTTTTTACAAATTATGTTTCTATTATTTTTATAATGCATACATTTTATGTGAAATTATTTATTATTTCCCAAATAAAATAGATAGATTTCTTACTCGAGTTCTTTGTTAGGCAACTCCGGGGTATAGACGTTAAGAAAGAGGCAGTCTTCTTCTCCTTTGTAGTTGTCAAACAAGATAAACTTGTGGGGGCACACGTTACCCTCTTCTAGGGCGTCTCGGGTCCCCTTCCAGGGCTCCATAGGACGCGGGGCCTTAAACCGGAACATACCCGTGGGTGGCTGGGCGTACCTGAAACAAGAAAAAAATTATAATCATATATCAAATGATATTAAGCGTACTTTACCTGTAGACAATGTAATTCGGAGAAATAGACCGCGTAAAGAAATAGTATTGCTGTAAAACTTTACCAAAAAACCAATAGATGTCACCTATGAGTCAATTCCAAATAATGTGATAGCTCGTACATAGGCTGCCTTTAAAGTTTTTACAAACGAATACGATTTAGTTGTGGCTTTAGTGTTTTGGGAAAATTTGACATTAATGTGTTATGGAGAACTAATATCATGGCACGATCAAGTCCATCAAATACTTGAAGATGGACATGTCAAAAGTAGGAATAATCGGCGTGCGTGCATAAGAAGATGTATGAATGTAGAGGAAGCGAGGTCTGTATGCCAAGATAGAGTGTTATGGCGTTCTATCCTCTCTACCTACCCCTACGGGGAAACGGCGTGATGGTTTGTCGTTGTTGTTGTTGTTGAGAACTAATATTGACTCCATATATATGTTTGGCATACTAAATGGTATAATAGATGTGCCATCATTACTGGGACAGGTAAAATTCCACATTCCGTCTCGTAGTTTAAGAAACAATGAAGTACGGTTCATCGATCAGTTAGAACAAACTATGACCTTAATTCTCCAATGACCCGTATTTGTCGCATTGTTAACTCAAGACAAGATCTGGACTTTTTTGGTTCAAGTTTACAACGATTTAAACGAGCACTAAATAAATAATCCATATCTTGTCTTCCCTTCCCTTATGTTTGTCAATGCTCTTTTCTTATTTTTTAATGTTTTCAACTATTCCTTTATTATAATATTAATTGTATAAATGGACAAGGTCCGTAAATAAATACAACAGTGACAGCTTAGAAATCGACTGAGTAGTTTGTTTATACTGCCGTGCAGAGATTAAATTGCCGTAACTCACATTTTGTTGTTTTTGAGATATTTATTGATTCGCAATTAGTATTTAATAAGCCATAAGTGTATCAAACTCTTTTTTTGCTACGACAACTGGAAGGTTGTAAACTAATCTATATCTACCCATGCAGTAACATCATGTTTTTAACTCGTAATTTTTTTAAATATATTCTCTAGATATATGTGGTGTAAAGAAAATAAAATGTACTTAAACACTAAAAAATGTCAGATCATTTATTTTCATCGAGTAAAAAAACCGCTTATTTTTTGTTAAAGTATTGATGGTGTTAATCTTTCTACAGTATTAGTGATAAAGGATATCGGGGTATTTTTTGATAAAAAATTGTCTTTTGTATATCATGTCAATGAAATTTCAAGCAAGGCATTAAAAATGTTGGGCTTTATTTTGAGAAACACAAAAAATTTCAAGTCCATCCGATCATTAAAACTATTATACTGTTCTCTTGTAAGAACTTATTTAGATTTTAATTCATTAATATGGTCACCCTGATATAATGTTCATGTTTATAATATAGAAAACGTAAAACACAAATTTCTACGATATATAAACTACAAATTAAACATTACAATACAAAATGTGAATTATGACTATTTATTAACACTGCTCAACCTAACAACACTTTCTGAAAGAAGAACTATTAATGATCTCATTGTACTGTATAAAATTGTAAACTCTCTTTTTGACGTACCAAAAATACTTGAATTGATTAATTTTAGAGTACCTGCTGTCAACACTAGGAGTACTTTATTGTTTCATTGCTCCAGTACTTCTTCCAACCAACAAAACAATTCATTGATACCGAGACTGCATAGGTTAGGTAACACTTATGGAACGGCTGCAGACATTCTGTCCAATTCTTTATTATCTTATATAATATCAAGTTTATTTGTAGCTGCTCGTCAAACTATTATATACAATTCAATTCCATGAATTAAAAAATACATGTTTATTTTTATTACCTTATACTTGTTTTTTATTTTTTACTATTATATCAAATTGCATTGAATTATTGGCAAATACGCATTTCATATATACATATTTTTATTTCTTCTTTTTTCGCGATAACATATGTCTGCTTGATTATTGATTTAACTTAAATTTGTAACAAGAGCTTACCGTAACACTTTATTTAATTTGTTCGATTTATAGAATTTATTTCATAAGCTTACATCTTTGCATTTTTTGTTTATATGCTTACTGTTTTTTCTTGCATGCCTTTGTTATTATTTAACTTTTTATTATATCCTTTTTAACTAATTTCACATATTTTTCTGTATATTCTGAGTGAATTCTTTAGTATGTTAGCATGTATTTTATTTTTATTTTAAAAAATGCCTTTTGGGCGTTAATGAACAAAATTAAAAAATATACTAATACCCGTATGCAGAGACAAAACTTAAGGTGAGGAAAGTACATTCTATTGTCTTCACCTTCGGGTTATTCTCCGCGTTTGAGTATTACCCGTATGCAGAGACAAAACTTAAGGTGAGGAAAGTACATTCTATTGTCTTCACCTTCGGGTTATTCTCCGCATTTGAGATTAGAATGTACTTTCCTCACCTTAAGTTTTGTCTTTGCATACGGGCATAAGTATCATGCGTTTTAAACAAATATTTTTAACTCGATTATGTTGAATATTTTTTTATTGGACGCGAAAAAAAGTAGGTGTCGAAAATGCTCACTTTCATTTACTTGACATTCCATTTTGAAGGCTTGTATTTAAATAAAATAACAAATATAGTTTAAAAGCAAACACATCATCTTATAGAGCAGAAAATTGATTTAGAATGACGTATAACCTTTTCAATTTTGTTTTACTATAGAACGTAATTATGCAGAAAGCAGCCAGTCCACAATTTCGAAAAAAATAGATATTGATGTTGTGGCGGGTCGACAACGACGGCACGAGCCGAACATTGCCGAACGCCGACGTAGAGCGTACGAACGGGCCAAACCGGCTGAGAGAAAACTACCGGATTCCGACCTCACCGCACGCGTCTTCGAGGCACAAAATTACCGCCAATTTAGATTTACCAACTTCATTTTATTTTGCCTAATATAGTTATTAGAATCCTTCTTTCAATGTGTTAGCTTCAGTAGTTTAGTTTCGTGAATAAATCTTTGTGTAAAACGTAAGTACCCTGTTTTACTTGCTCTCATTCTGTGCACCCACATAACTTTGTACATCACAAAATTAGGCCACCAACTAGGTGCCTACACAAAGGTGGTAACAACACCACTAAAGTGGTATACCCCGACGTTTGAACACGAAAACACAACATTAAACAATCAATCACGGTGACCCCATTCAAATTCCATAAAAATTGCGCAAAATTTCAGACAGAAATATCTTCGCTTGACAAAATTGTACAACAATTACTTTTTTTCGGTCGGTACATGAAAAATTTAAAATTTCATTTTTAATTTGATTGCACTTTTAATTTATTTGTAATTAATCAAGGTTAATCTATTTCAAGGTTAACTTATTGTAAGGTTAATTAATTTAGTATAATAGAATTATATTATAATAATTATAATATATAATAGAATTAGATTTTTCAAAGACCGAGCGAATCGAGTGAATTTTTCTGTCGGTAACAATCTTCAATGTAAATGTAACTAATGTAAATGTAATTAATGTAACTAGTGAATTGATTAAACTGTGATTAATTTCTTAACAATATTACTCGGCCGGGATTAATTCAAACAGGTGATTCATAATTTAACTAAAATTATTATAAACAAACATAATATAATACGTTCGAGCGACTCGCTCACCAAAAATCGCACGCCGAGTAATACATTCCTACAACACATATAAATTTTATTTTTTTTATTTTTCTTGAGTCGAACACACAAACAATTCACACGAACATTTACATAGGGTGCCAGATTGAGTAGAGGTACTTACAGGGTACCGGAAAATAATTGTTATTTATAGTTCTTAAAAAATTTTTTTTTTTTTTTTTCAAAAATCCGGTACATAATTATTTTTGACAAATATTATATGGCGAGACAAGCGTGACGTAGGCATCCGAAAGTTTTCTCCTTGTGAACGCACTGCGGGAGTAAGTTTTTTTTTACCAGCGAAATCTATCGGAAATATTTTTCAGCTGGCGCAGTCGTTCACAATACTTGCAATTTGTAAAATTTTATTTTTGTAAACAACTTGAAACTATCAAACAAACAGATATTCGGGCGGCTAAGCCGACGAATGTTTAACTTAGTACGTGGACATTAGTATCCATACTTTTTTTCTATATACATTATATTGTGTGACTGTACTATATATGTTTATATTTTTAACCTAGGCTATGCATGTTATTATGTGTTACAGATTTGAAGTTTTACCATAAACATTTTTAAACTTGATATATTGTACAACGGACAATCAAAAGGAATATTAATATTGAGGGGACCACTCAGGCTTGGAGAATACAAATACCTAATAGTTGGAAAATGTGTTCCGCCGTATGGTAAAATAATTATTTAAATTTTCTGTTTTTAATTTTCTTTTCTATAACTTGCACAGTACATACATAACAAATAGTGACTCTGACATTTAAAAAATAAATATTTTTGTTTGAAATTTAAATTTAAATTTAAATTTAAATCTAATAATTTAAACTTAACTTTTTAATACAACTACACTCATTATTGAATACTTTTATTTCAATATTTTAACTTATACTGTAATCATTATTACATACATTTTTCTGAATTTTTTTTTAAAAACGAATATTTTTAAACTGTAAACAATGGCTAACAAGGACAACACTGACTTGACAAATATCAACACAGCAAACAACATGTTCCACACGGATAGGATTAGCGTTAAACTACCACAGCTATGGGTGAACAACATCGAACTTTGGTTTAAACAGATAGAAGCACAATTCGAGTTGGCAAACATAGTTTCAGAAGACGCACGTTATAGTCACTTAGTGTCAAAACTTGAACAAACGCACATAGAACAAGTTTCAGATATTTTACTCATGGAACCGAACCGAGCAAAATATACGAGGCTGAAGGAAGCTATAATCCAACGCATGGGCTGTCCACAGGACAGAAGGAGAGAAAAACTGTTTTCTTCCTTACAGCTTGGGGATCGAAACCCATCCAGCCTACTTAGAGAGATGCGGACGCTAGCAATAGGTTTACAAATAGACGAAACGACGTTGCAATACTTGTGGATACAACAACTGCCCAAGACGATCCAAGCGCATTTAGCCATAAGCGAAGATGACTGGGATAGGCAAGCGACGATAGCAGATCGCCTAATACAGGTGTACACACAGGATAATGTAGCGGTAGTAGGTACCAACAATAAAAATAACATTTGTAGTTTAGAACAGTCCGTACAAGCTCTAACCCATAAGGTAGAGAGTTTATTTCACACAATCAACAAACAGCATAGTCACAACAACAATAACAATAGATTCAAACACACAACAAGTAACAGCAGTAACAATTTCAATAACAACAAATACAACAACAATTTCAACAAAACAAGCTATAGGGCCAACGGAAATAACAAGAAAACTATTCTTTGTTACTTCCACACAAAATTTGGCGATCAAGCTAAGAAATGCGTCACACCATGTGAATTTAAACCGCATCTAGCTTCAAAAAACTAGATGGTCGAATCATAGCGGAGGCGGCTGATTCAACCAACACAACACGTCTCTTTGTTAAAGATCGTGATACCGGTGTGTCATACCTCGTTGACTCCGGATCGGAAATATCATTAATTCCTAGATCTTTACACAAACGCCATGGAGAAAAGTCTAAGCTAATTCTCTATGCAGCGAACGGGACTACGATCCAGAATTTCGGAGTTACCACGGTAACACTGAATCTGGGATGTAAACAAATGTTTACATGGAAGTTTATAATAGCGGATACGACACGCCCTATTATAGGAGCAGATTTTCTCCACAACTTCCACCTATTAGTAGATGTTAGGAACAAACGGTTAGTAGACAATACAAACGGCAAGATAGTCAGAGCATTTGACATCTCCACAAACAACAACATAACATGTTCCATATCATTAACAGACAAAACCAACATTTACCACTCACTCATATTGAAGTATCCACAACTAGTAGATATCAATAAACCATACGCAGGGCTGGATAAACACAACACAATCCACCATATAGATACCCGTGGCAAACCCGTTATGTGTAAGACTCGTCGGCTGTCCCCAGAACTACTGAGGCAGGCGAAGCAAGAGTTCGATCACATGGTGGCTCAAGGTATTTGTAGACCCTCCAAGAGTGAGTGGGCCTCTCCATTGCATATGGTGAAGAAGAGCGATGGTACTTATCGCCCTTGTGGCGATTACCGTAGCTTAAACGCACAGACGGTACCTGATCGTTATTCCTTGCCACATATCCACGATATATGCAATGACTTATTTAACTGTAAAATTTTTTCCAAAATTGACTTACAACGAGCATATCACCAAATTCCAATTAATGAAACTGACATTAAAAAGACAGCTATAACCACACCATTCGGGTTATTTGAATTTGTAAGAATGCCATTCGGACTATCATGCGCTGCACAAACATTCCAACGGCACATCAACGAAGTCACAAGAGGTCTAGAAGGAGTACACGCATATATCGACGATATATTGATCGCTTCACCAGACGAAGAAACACATGTGGAACACTTAAAAGCTTTGTTCCAGCGACTTCAAGATCATGGAATGGTGGTAAACCCATCTAAATGCGAGTTTGCCAAGAAAACACTGTTATTTCTTGGTTATGAAATTTCGGCTGAAGGCATCGGACCCTCGCCAACAAAAGTGGAAGCCATCACGAACCTCAACAAGCCAGAAACCATTAAGCAGTTGAGAAGATTCTTGGCCATGGGAAACTTCTACCGAAGATTCATACCACGAGCAGCACACAAATTGATACGACTACACGATTACCTCAAGGGAGCAAAAAAGAATGACAACAGAAAAGTAGAGTGGAACGAAGTCACTACACACGATTTCGAAGAGGTCAAGAACTCGCTGATCAACGCCACTAAGCTTAGCTACCCAGAGGAAAGCAGCAAGATGTCAGTGTGGACAGACGCCTCAGATTACGCAATCGGAGGCGTGCTACAACAAACCACAGACGGCATCAACTACAAACCGATAAGTTTCTTCTCAAAAAAGTTGAACAAGGCTCAGTGTTCATATAGTACGTACGACAGGGAACTACTAGCCATTTTTGAGACTGTAAGGTACTTTCAACATTATCTGGAGGGCAGAGAATTCTGTATATACACGGACCATAAACCACTACAATTCGTGTTTAGAAGGAAAAGTCACGACAAAGAAAGCCCCAGACAACTCAGATATCTAGACTACATCTCACAGTTCAGCACGGACATCAAATACATAAAAGGAGAAGACAACGTCGTCGCCGATACCTTATCAAGAATCGACATGATCGAACAAGAGGCAAACATATCGTTCGAAAAGATCCATAAAGAACAAAGGCAGGACAACGAACTACTCGCACTCTTGGACGACAAGAACACTGCTCTGAACCTGATCAAAACCAACATGCAGGGACAAGAAATCGTCTTCGATCTCAACAAAGGCAACATGCGACCGTACATCCCAAAAACGCTACAGAGATCTTTCTTCAACCAAGTGCATAACCTCAACCATGCAGGAGCCGACGCCACGACCAAGACCATCAGTCAAAGAGGCGTCTGGAAAAATATGAAAGCAGACTGCGCAGCTTGGACGAAGGCCTGCATACCCTGTCAGAAGAGCAAAGTCAACAAACACACGAGGACACCGATCATCAAGATCGACATGCCGAGACAGAAATTCTGCGTGGTCCATGTCGACCTCATCGGACCTTTTCCACCATCAGAGGGACTGAGGTACTGCCTCACATGTATCGACCGATACACTCGATGGGCGGAAGTAATCCCTATCGCAGATATCCAGACCCACACAATCATCAGAGCCATCTGGGACAACTGGATTGCGAGATACGGCGTACCGGAGAAAATTATAACTGATCAGGGTAGGCAATTCATGTCTACGGACTTTAACTTGTTTTGTTCCAGATCAGGCATAGCACACTCCAACACGACGCCTTACCATCCACAAAGTAATGGCATGATCGAGCGATTTCATAGAACGCTGAAGACGGCCATTAAAGTTCACCACCCTGTTCCGTGGACAAAATCGATCAGCACCATACTACTCGGACTGAGGGCCACACTGCGCACGAATGCAGAGCACTCAGTAGCAGAGATGCTGTATGGGTGCAAACTAAAGTTACCAGCAGACATCCTGGAGCAGACGAACGACTACATTGACCCGGACTCCTACACTAGGCAACTGGTAAATTTCATGCAAAACGTCAAACCAAGGCCAGTCGAGCACCACAATAAAGGTAACGTTTTCATCCACCCGGAACTAAAGAGAGCCACACACTTGTTTCTGAGGGACGACAGAGTGTACAAACCCCTGATGCCGAACTACAAGGGGCCCTACAAGGTCATCACCAGGGCGGAAAAGACGGTAACACTGGACGTGGATGGCGAACATAAAAAGGTTTCGCTGGACAGGTGCAAGCCGGCGTTCCAGACAGCGGAAGAACGAGCCAGTCCAGCAGAAACGGAAACACCAACAGAACAACCGGCATACACAACGCGTAGCGGCAGGAGGGTGATACAGCGTCAGTTTTGAAAAACAGATTTCAAAACTTGGAAGGGGGCTGTGTGGCGGGTCGACAACGACGGCACGAGCCGAACATTGCCGAACGCCGACGTAGAGCGTACGAACGGGCCAAACCGGCTGAGAGAAAACTACCGGATTCCGACCTCACCGCACGCGTCTTCGAGGCACAAAATTACCGCCAATTTAGATTTACCAACTTCATTTTATTTTGCCTAATATAGTTATTAGAATCCTTCTTTCAATGTGTTAGCTTCAGTAGTTTAGTTTCGTGAATAAATCTTTGTGTAAAACGTAAGTACCCTGTTTTACTTGCTCTCATTCTGTGCACCCACATAACTTTGTACATCACAAAATTAGGCCACCAACTAGGTGCCTACACAAAGGTGGTAACAACACCACTAAAATGTTATCGGGTTCAATAAGGTCAAGTCTATGTTCTGCTAAAAACAGCTAGACTGCTTTCATACAAAAAAAAACTGTATAAATCACATTCTGAAAATGGTGTCGATCACGAAAACGGCATTTCTCAATTTGCAGAAAACACCCTCAGAACTAAAAAAATCTTACGGTACATTCAAATCATTGACACTGGTCAAATACACAATTAAATTCTTGTTTGTCTTTTAAAAAAAACTAGTGTGCTCATTATTTATCATTTGTTTAAGTCAAAAACATTCCAACTGTTGTGTAGATTCGATTATTCAGCCTTTTCACAAAAGCGCTGTTATCTCAGTTTCACTTTTCTATGGCTGGCTGCTTTCTGCATAACTACGTTCTATTGATGGTCATTTTTAAATTTCGAAAAATAACGGAAGCAACTTAATTTAACACCAGGTAATTTTTTTTTAAATGTCGGAGATTTTGAAAAGATATAAATGGGGCAGAACGAAAAACAGAACAAAATGTGTAAGGTAGCCAACAAAATTACGCAATAAACCAGAAAACGAATTTAATGCAATTTTATTCATGATCATTATCACCCAGAACATAATGACCTTTACCTGTCAAAAATAAAACTTGTATTTAGCCTGATTCTAATCAGTATTATAAAAATCAAAACTTAATCTAAAAATTATGTAACTTTAATTGGGAATTTCACTTTTGATATAATTAAAATTATACCGTATTAGTAATGTATGTAAAGTAAGTACAGACGAGGTTAAAAGTCTCTGACAAATCATATATTTCTTTTGACAGAAATATCAACAAACATAAGTAGAATCGAATCGCAATACTACGAGAATCTGCCAATCATTTCGTCCTAATTTTCTTCTACTTCTTCATTTTTCGCTCCTACCGCAGGTTGGCGAGCATCATTCTGAATTCATCATGATCCTGGGTCAGTCTAATCAGCACTGCTGCATCCGGCACACTGAACCACTGTATAAGATTTCTGAGTCATGATGCTTTTTCCGTCCCATATTCCGCCTGCCCTCTATCTTTCCTTCCACAATAAGTTGGAGAAGGGCATACTCATTGCGGAATATGTGACCAGAGTATGAGGCTTTTCTTCTTTTGATAGTGGTCAGTAACTTCTTCTCCTTCTTCACAATGCTTAAAACCGCTTCAATGGAGACACGATCAGTCCACAAGATTCGAAGCATTCTTCTGCACAGCCAAAGTTCGAAGGCCTCAATTTTGTTCATCGTTGAGACTCTGAAAGTCTAACCCTCCACTCCATATAGCAACTCAGATCTCGGTTGCACGAGAGTTTCTGCGTTTTATAGAAGGTTGATCTCAAAATCTCAATTCTGGGCCTCGATAATGATGGGAAGATAAAGACGTCATACCTTCACCTTGACGGTATAGTAGTTGAAGATAAATTCTCTCTAGCGATTATAAAGATACACTACCGATCCCCCACTTTCAAGTTTTGGATAGGTACATCACGGTACACATATCTACGCACTAAAATGACATAGCTTCAGTATGACGTCATAGTTAAAAATAAAAGTTTCCCGATCGACTACTAAGATAACCCTAAAATATGAAGTTTTTGTAAAACCACCATCAAGTTTTGATGTAAGTACATCGGTTTATACCGACGGGTCTAGAACCCCTCGATACGTTTATCTACGCATTAAAAGTGACAAAAATTTTGTTCCACAGAGAAAGTTTTCCTTTAATTACAATTTACTTAAATTTTTAATCGTTTTGAGATTGCCACTTTTTTCTTAAAAGCCTATTCAAAATATGAAAGAGAAATAAGTAAATTTTTAAGTTGAAATAAATTCTGACATAAATGTCAGTTTCTGAAACGAGTGGCTAGATGCAGAAAATAATGTCGCTAGATTCTGTCCTATTAACATATAAGAGTATCGAGGCGTAAGAAAGTTTTATATTTTTTCGTCTGTTTTACTATCTTCCAGAGTGCGCGTATCGAAACTTCAAAGGAGCTGGCTTTGTAGTCGCTCGGTAGATAAATACTGACGATCGTTAAGCATATCGTCTTAACAAGTGTCAAAAGTCTTTTAAAAATCATGTTCAAGCGAGCATTTTTTGCTTAAATGGGATTTATATGAGTTTATAATCGCTTTGAAGTGGGCACTTTCAATCGCAGAAGTCTATTTAAAATGTAAATGTGAACTATTTTAAATGTTAACGAAATAGGGAACGCAGACTAATTTTTGCGGCCATTCATTGGTTCGTTTCGATCATATGATGTCGATATGGCAAGTAGGTAGAACATTCCGAGGTAAGATACATATAGTACAGAAGTTAAGTATACCGTCTCGATATATACAGATGAAGATAGCGTTCATAATTGAGGCCCTGGTCTTTATTTCTGAATCCGGATTCCACGCGTTATTTAGCCAGCATCCTTAATATTCAAAACGTGTAACCTGTTCTATCCCACTACCGTCTATAGTGAGATGGATGTTAATTGTTAATCTGCTATTTATAAAAGAGCTTCTGTATTTAGAACATTTGTATTTATGCTCCAAGTACAGAATATGTAGATTAGTCAGTTCGTCGAATAACTTGGAATTCTTAAAGGTAGACCTTCCGGTTTTTCGTAGATCTCTTCACCATAAACACAGTTTAGGATGAAGATGGTTTGGCATGGATTAGCTCGAAGTCTTATATGTTGATTGTGTTTATGAATATTCATGTTTACCATTATTTTAATGCCCTTGTTTGTCTGTGCTACATAGTTTTACGTTTTTTTTATTCAGTTTCTTGAACTTGTGTTTCTTCATATAACTGTTGTAATTGGCTTAGGCCGTATACATGTTTACAACAAACAAATACATATAAGGACTTTCGTGTACTATTTTAAGATCAAATAAATAAAAATAAAAACGGATCGAGAATTTCGTTCTCGACTGTACTTGAGAAGATCTTGCCGAGTTAAAAAAACCTCTTAGAACGAGTGACCCAGAAAGAGTTCAGATTGTACGAGACCAGTTTTTATAAACTTCTTAGTGTTAGATAATATGCCAAAGAACCGGTCCGTTCAGATGCTTTTTTCTACAAAAGTGCATACTAATTTATTCGTGTAATATATTTTTTATAAGTTTGATGAATGACAGATAATTAGACTCAAAACATCGTTATGTAAGGGACAATGCGTAAATAAGGAAGTTCAGTGAAAAATTGAATATAAATATGTTTTCCATACATTTTTAATACCACGTGCTATGTGCTACGCTACGTAAAAGGTCATTTTTTGCCGGTTTGAAGACAAACCTTTGATCTATTACATGATGCAAGGAGAATAAAATTAAATACAATATATTTACGAACACGATCTACATTCTTTTAGAGGTGGGGATCAGTACCATGCAAGTTCTTGACGTCACTGCGACCTGTGAAGATCTATTGTAATAGGTCCCCGTGAAAAGTTCTCGCCCTGGGCTGGTATTCCAAACGCGCTCGTGGCCGTATTATCTCGCTTATTTACATACAAAACACACGAGAAAAACTGTTTTATCGTGCCGCAAGAGCGGTTCAGAATAGCACCCCAGGTCTTTAAAGAGCCTGGCTACTGTGTGGAAGGCGAGAGTTCTCATTTTGCTAAATCTCCCTCTCCAAACCCAGATCCGTAAAGTATCGAGCTAATTGGAAACGAAAAGCCGGAAGATCTGTACCAAAAAATTCCAAGTTGTGTGACGAATTGACTAATCTACACATTCTGGACATTGGGGCATAAAAACAAAATTCTATCTAGAAGATTTGATAAATAGCATATTTTGACTTCTGATGACATGGTTGGGAACATGATAAGAAATTGATTGCAACAGAAATGAGATATCACAACAGCATCATCAGCTCAGTTCTACGTTTCTTCAATAAAGACAGATTGAGAGATTGCTCAATAGAGCAATCTCTCAATCTGTCTATATTGAAATATCAAATTAGAAATAATTACCGAATAATCCGAGCATCCATGCCACTTTTCTTAGAAATCGGTGTTGGACAGACTCGATATGGTCAATATTAGTCTTATAGAATGGAGACCAAATTGGAGAAGCATGTTATAGATGGGGTCGAACTAGTGAGCAATAAAGAGTTTTGCTGGTATTAATATTGAGTATAAATCTATCGTGTTAATATAGGTTTTTAAATATTCAAATGCCTTGTATATCCGTAGGACAAAAATACAATTTTTACTATTATGCAAAATGTTATAAATATAAATTATAAAAAATCTGCGTATAGGGAACTTATTTGGAAGATGATGAAGTAAAACACAGCACATGAGAAACATTTCAATAACAAATGGCAAGTAACAATATATAAAATGTGTACTTACAGGATGTTAGGAAATAATTGTGACATAAGATGGCGATATTGTTGAATTTCCAAATTTCAAAAGAGGATATTGTTGTTTTATTTCTCAAGCGAGAAGGCGTGTGTTCTAGAAAGATAAGAGTTTTTTATTTACTTTTGTTTCTACATGAATTATAGTTACACACAGTATTACAACAAAATTGTATTGTTTGTCAAGGTGACTGGTAAAGATGCAATATTAAGTGACATTTGCCATAGCACATGTATCGTGTATTGTGCAAGAATTGACAGGGCCATGACGCGTAAAATCGTTAAAAAATATAAGGAAAACATTTATGAGAAGGGAATATGACAGTCTAGGCATTTACAGGGCTTATAACCTAATTAATTGGTTTAAGTGGCCATTTTTTATATTTTTTAAAATTATTTTTTATTTGTTAATTATGTTAATTGCTGTACACACATTGCTATGTTGGTATAATACAATGATATTATCACAAAAAAACATAAATCTCACACAGTACCAATGAGGAACTTCAGCCCTACGGAAAATTGGATACAAAAAATGTTTTCTTACGCGGGGTAAAAATTAGAGCATTAAATTTTACGGCAAAGTTTCTTGAAAATGTACAGAAAAAATAATAAAAAATATTTGGATAAAAACGCACTACTTTAAATGACGTCACTGGTTCATGTGAATCAACCTATGATCTGAGAGCTTTGGAAGATTTCCGGTCTGCTTGTCGCTTCTGGACCAATGGGAAGAACTGAATGAGAATAAGCGGAAATGAACCTCTGACGTCACACGCGGAGTTATTTCAGAAATACAAAACTTTAAAAAATCGTAGCGCCAATAATACGATATGTAAAAATTAAAATAAAAAAAATTGACCTAGTTTAACAGTCTATTAACAAATAAAAAAAAATGAAACCACTGAACTTCCTCATTACGTACACAACACAATATATGTAGGAATAACACGTGACTTTGTTTGTGTTTGTAAGGTATCCAAAATAAAATACTTTTATTGGATTTCATTTTACTTAATATATATATATATATATATTTATTTTAATACTAAAAAATGTAAGATGGGACACAAATATATCAGCCTTGTCCTTATACTGATTGCCATATCTGTGAAGCCTAGGGACAGGCGAGTGCATGTGATAGTTGGTCCTAGAACTTGCAGAACAAAAAGGAGATCTGTGGCGGGTATGTCGACCAGGTACACGGAAACACATCAACTCCGGCAAATCAGGACAGTCAATTAATGAATTGATCACTTTATAAAGTAATATTAGGTCAGTTAGGATTATTCTATCAGAAAGTCTTGAAAGATTTGCTGAAGATAACAATTGATTATAATTAAATAAAGCAGCTGGAATATGAAGTTTAAAATTATTATATATTAGAAATTTCTTCTGGATGCGCTCAAATGAATAAAAAATAAACGTAGAATTTAATCCAATAAAAGTATTTTATTTTGGATAAGCTTACTAAACTTTCAGATGAATCTCACCTACATCAGTGGCTTTATAACTGGCCATATGTGTATGTATTAGAGTAATAACCTAATAGAGTCGCCAATACGGATAAAAACCATTCTACGATTATTGACCACGACGTTAGCTACAAATTACAGCAATACAACGGGTCGTAGGTATTTGGATGTAGAATTGCGAGTAGTAACCGAAACTGTCCATTAAACGGTTGTTGTCAAACTTATAATTAAACTACAACTAAACCGAAAAATTGAAACGCCTTTAATCTATGTAATAGAGCTTAAGGGCTTCTCTAGATAATTTTTACTCTGAGGCGTAAGTAGTTATCTCTCTTATTTATTGGGAAGAAAAACGTACTCATAAGAAATAATGGATTTTTCATTTGGTAATTTAGATTGAACGATAAAACATCGTATACCCCACAGCAGATCATATACAATGAATTATTCAATACAATATGTGCATTTTAAATAAGGTGTTCATATCTGATTACGATAAAAAGTTATTACACTATAAAATATGTTCATTTGCATTTCAGTTCATTGAATTACAAACATAATTTATGTGTTTGAAATAGTAGAGTTTAGATTCAATATTTTTTTTTAAATGACTTAGATTTTGTAAAGTTTTTACTAATATTATGTTATATTATGTATACCCGGGTTTTTCAGGGCCAAACCGCATAATTTTAGAAGAAAACTTTTACGATATTGAAATTTTTAAGAATACCCTATTTTTTTTTTGAAAATCACATTTTTTAATTTAAAAAAAATGGAATTGAAAACGTATTTATTTATTTACTTGTACATTTCATATTAGGCAAAATGGCACAAAAAACACTCAAGTTCGCTGCCGCTACTTCTCGGTTAATTCTGTCGATTGGTCCGAGGACGATAAGTAAACCGGAAATCTTTCACAACGCTCTTATCATTGGTTGATTCACAGTTAGTGAGGTCGTTCAACGTAGTTCGTTTTAATTATATTTTTTTCGTACATTTTCAAGAAACTTGCTGTATAATTTGATGCTGTAATTTTTACCGCGCGTAAGATATTTTGTATTCAATTTCCCGCAGGTCTAAAGTTCCTCATTGTCAACAAGTTTTCAGACTCCTTGCTTCCGATGTCAATCAACGATTCACCATTTTTTTCCCAAACTACTTTCGTTTTTCCGGATACGGTGCGGATAAGGTACATACGTTATACAGGTTCCCGTAAAAAAAAAAATTTTAAACACGGCTACACGTGCTCTAAGCTAATGATAATTTCTTACAGACTCAATCATGAATCAAAATATGTATTTGAAAACTTATCAAGTTGTGACGAAAAGCTTAAAAAAAAATTAAACCGCCCCACTTTGGAAAATTAATGTCATTTTCGGATCAAAAGTCAACAACTCTTTTATTTTTACAGGTATATTAAAAAAAAGAGTCTAGTCTTAAAGGCTCCGTATGAAATGATTTTTTTACGTTATTTTTATTTTCATACAGTAAAATATTAAAAATAATATTGAAAACATTTAAAATTGTGTTCATTTAATTATAATATATATACAAACTAATAGCGATGGGTTATTATTATTATAAATGACGAATACCTATCAATAATATCAATAAATGACTCAATAATGTACTAATTAATAACAAACTAATTCGAAAATATTTTTTATAAACAGTCTAAATTTAAAAATTTTCGTAATAACTTCATGATAGGCAAATTTTGGCAACTAATTTTTATAAATGTTTTATACGAATACCCAGACTACAAAACAGAATTAAATGTAAACCACGGGGAGACGTAGGTGACTGACAAAAGTCTCGATGAACTTAATAAAAATAAAATTATTTTATAATTATTTATATGTATATAAAGGAAGACAATTAAATGTTTTAGATGTTTTATGATGTTTAAAGGATGAAATGTTCAGATATTAAAAACTTTATATCTATTTCTCCAAAGTTTAATAAGAAATTAACTTTTAAAGTGATGAAGTGAACCGATTTAAAATGGTATTCGTAAAAAAATACAGTTTGTGGCATTGAAAAAAGAAAGTATTACATTGACTTAGTTAAAATTCTAGCATAATATTATAGTTTGACACTTATACCCGAATGCAGAGATAAAACTTAAGGTGAGGAAAGTACATTCTAATTTCAAATGCAGAAAATAACCCGAAGGTAAAGACAATAGAATGTACTTTCATCACCTTAAGTTTTGTCTCTGCATACAGGTATTAAACTTTTTTTAAATATATTGAAATATGTCAGTAGCAACATTGGTAAAAATTTATTATGATATGCCGATGCTCTACCATTTTCCATAGTGCGCTCGCATGTTAAGTTGAAGCAAATCACACGCGTCGCGTCGTTATTCTACGATCACGACGCCGACGCGACGGCGCGGCGCGGCGTTTACCTGATTCCCTTGAAGCTGTAGTAGTTCTTGCGCGGGTGCGTCTTGGTGGTGAGCGCGCGGCCGCGCAGCGCGCCCAGCGCGCACTTGACGCGCGGCGCGTCCCCCACGCGCAGGCGGTCCACCAGCTGCTGCGCCACGCTGGCGGCGCGCGCGGGCAGCACGCGCAGCCGCCGCAGCGTCAGCTTCAGCCCATCGTGCTCGCGCACGTGCGACGCGAACGCCTTCCACGCCTCGGACACCTGGGGAAAATCAAACCTTATTTGTTTATTCAAACTTTTGTACACTTAACTCGGCTTGAGCATTTTTAAATTAGTTTTTTTTATTCAATAAATTAAAAAGTACACATGGATAAAAATTAGGAGACATAAACAAAGAATACATCAAATACAAAAACCTCACATAGCCACTTTTTGTGGCTTGTTGGTGAAGATTATCTAAGCTGAGTCTCATTTACAATAATAATATTTAGCATCGATTAATTAAATTAGCCTCTATTTAAAATATTAAGCCTCTTTTAAAAAAAAAATCATACTAAACAGACACCACATTTCGCACAAATGGAGTCATGCGTTAAATATTCTTGTCACATTTTGTTGTCTTGTCGGAAATTGTATTATACAGGGTGTTCATTAAACCCTATCACATCCGAAACCACGATGATCAGTATGAGCAAGACGACATATTGGCAAATTAAAATAATTTTTTAGAACGAATAAAATTTAAAAAAACAAAATATAAAAAAAAAGCAAATGTTTGCTTACTTCTGCAGGGGAGTAACGAGAGGGGAGGGGGGAGTTTGATACACCGACAACCAAGCTCCCCTCACTCCAATATTGTCATTTACAAAAAGGGTTAAAAGTTATTTTAATTTTAGAGGTACTTAGTACTTTCATAACCATACATGTTCTGGTCAGGGCTGCGATTATAAAGGCTATCTTTATCGGTACATTCGGAGACGGTATACTTAACTTCTGTACTATCTTCATCTACACTTGGCAGGTTCTACTCACTTATCATCTCGATATCACATGATCGAAACCAACCATGAATGTCCCGGAAAATTTAGTCCGCGTTCCTAACTGAATTAAACTTTAAAATAGTTCTCATTTTTATTTTAAATAGGCTTCTCTGATAAAAAGTGGCCACTTCAAAGCAATTATAAACTCCAATAAATCTCAATTCAAGCCAAAAATGATCGCTTAAACATGATTTTCATATGACTTTTGACAATTACCAAGACGGTATGCTTAACGATCGTCAGTATTTGTCTACCGAGTGATTAGATTACCGGCTTATTACGTGTCGGAAGATAGTAGAACAGATAAAAAAAAATATAATAACTAAATTTATTTTTTTTAAGTGGCAACATTTTTAGCCTAGATGCTCTTATATGATAATATGGCAGAATCTAGCAACATTATCTGTGCATCTAGGCGTTTTTTTTTTAAACTGACAGTTATCTCAGAATTTGATTTTATTTATTCGACTTCATAATTTACTTATTTCTCTCTTATATTTTTAATAGGCTTTGAAGAATAAAAAAAACGTAAAAACGATAAATAAATCGTAATTAATGGAAAAATTCCTAGGTGGAATATTTTTTTTGTGTATCGAGGGGCACTAGACCCGTCGATACAAATCGATGTACTTACATCAAAACTTGAAGGTGGGATCGGTAGTGTATCTTCGCAATCGCTAGGGAGAATTTATCTTCAACTATGACGTCATAATGAAGCTATGTCAGTTTGGTGCGTAGATATGTGTACCGTGACGTACGCTTCTTCTTCTTACATATCCATATATCTACCCAGAACTTTGATGTGGGGTCGAAAGTGTATCTTCGTAATCGCTCGAGAGAATTTATCTTCAACTATACCGTCATGGTGAAGGTATTATGTCCTTAGCTTCCCATCATAATCGTGGCCTAGGATGTGAGACAGTATCACGTATTTCATATACCAATACGCAAAACACAAATGCCAAAAACACATTTTTTTATAGGTCTTGTACCGTATACAATTCTTTTTTTTTTTAAATACAGATTTTACAAAAAACATTACACTACCAGAACTGAAATTAAAACTTAAAATGCAATATTACTACACATTATTATTACCACACTACCAACAGTCAAACTAGAGAATGGGTCATGGGGTCTATTACAAACTCTAAATTCGGGCAAAGAAATTTCAGGTTTCTGGGCCCCAAAATATTTAATATGCTACCCAAAAATTACGAAACCGTGACCCGAATTCAATTTAACAAATTTGTTAAAAATTGGTTACTGGGTTTAGGTCGAGAAAAATCGGAAAATTTACTCAAAATACATTCCTAATAAATTAATATTGTATAACTGTATAGTAAATTAACTTGTAGGTAGTAATGTTATTGTTTATTTTTGCATAAACATGTCTGCCTTAAAACAGGTTGTACCTAGTTAGGCAGACTAGACATGATCCAGAGAAATCTATAACCTAAGTGTGTATGTAGTAGATAAAGTAATTGACATTTTTGTTAATAAACTATGATTATTATTAGGCAGTTTGACAGGTACTTAAAATTTTAAGTTAAAAATTCTGTGATTTTAATAGCCCTGTAAACGTACGTACGTATCTTTGCTGAATTTACATTTAAAATTTAAAAAATAAGTAATTTAGCACTGTGAATGCCTATACTTCCATATTCTCTATTTAAAAATATTTTCTTTCTCTGTTGTAATTTAGATCTAAATAATAGGGAGGAAATCCAGCCTGTCTACAAACATTTGGACATACTCAAAACATTGTTAATTAAACTAACTGGTATAAGAAGTATAAAAAATGATAATTTATTTTCAGGCGTTGCCTAGTAGGTGAATCGGTTCAGCTCTTTTACCTCACAAAAGCCAACAGATGGTAGAGTTTAAGAAATGGGAATATTTTCCCCTCTCTGTTGCAGCAAAATTAAATTTAAGAGGGGTTTTGTGCTCGTGGGTAGTGTCGCGGACTTCAGAGCAGGAAGCCCGAGGTTCGAACCCCAATCCTCCTATTTTCTGACTCGATTATTAAACAATACAATAAAATGGCCCTGAAATTGAAATATTTTCAGTTAAAAGGTTAAAAATGTTTGGAACAAATTTAATGAAAGGCAAGACGTCGTAGGTTTGGATGTCACATTTTTTATAAAAACTTTTTAAAAACATTTTTTACTTCTGATGGGTAATTGAGATAATTGGTCCATCTGTTTTTGGCCTTATACCAGACGACGCGACGTATTTGGGTTTACAGTTTACAACATGTTCCCTGTCTCAATCATTCAATTTTAATTCAACCCATAAATAAACAATAAATTTACTCTTGCACAACAATACGCGGACGGATTCTGGACAGGACAATGAATTTGCAAAATGTCTTGATATGCGAACATTGTAATGCAAATTTTACAAGAAAAAACATAATGACTACTTATATGTTTAAAATTATTTCGTGATGAATTTTAGCAATGAATTCGATACAGATTTTTATTGATTGACAGCTAAGTTGTAGGTGTGTATTTTATTGGCCATCATTTATGATTACCCGTGTTTTTACACATTTGGAAACGATGGATAGACTCGATCAATCAAGACAAAAATCCTAAAAAAATAATTTATTTGACATAATTTATGTTGTACAATTTCCTTTTCCTGAATAAAATTTCTGGGCTAATAAAAGTATAAACAAATATTTGGCCCAAAATCTCCTTAAGCCAGGGTTTCCTAGGACAGCGGTGCCCGTATCTTAACGGCCGTAGTGAACGGTGATGCGGTGGATAGCCGTCGTAACGGTGCCGAGAGAGTGGTTTCCTATGAAAACGGTGTTATCAACACCGTTTAACACTGTTTTCCTAGGAAACTACACTCTAGTCACCGTTAAAACGGCAGTCCACCGCATCACCGTTCACTACGGCCGTTAAGATACGGGCACCGCTGTCCTAGGAAACCCTAGCTTTACTGTCAAACCATGTAGTCAAAAGGGTAGGAATAGCAGAAGTCGCATTCAATGCAATAGTATTAATAAAGAAAAGGGAACGATGATGTCAATATGAATATTTATATGAAAAAGATAGGCTGGAGGTTGGGCTTATTCAGAGACCAATATACGTATAATGAGTTAGAAACTACCTTAAATATATCTTCTCTTCAAGACCGTCGAAATAAATCGGACCTTCTAGTCCTATTTAAAATTCTCAACTCACTCTTTGATGCGCTTGAATTACTGAGCTCAATAAAATCAAATATCCCAACTAGAAACCTCAGACAAAACATACTCTTTCATACCGATAACGATAGAGCTAACTATGGTTTTCATTTCCCTATGCCCAGACTTCTTAGGTCTGCCAACAAACATACCAGTCTTGATTTCTTTGATAACAAGTTGTCTTCTTTTAAACGATCACTGAATCAAATTCAATTATAAACACCTCTCTCCCGCTTCCACTCCCACCAAGTCTACGATATACCACTGTTTTTTTTCTATGTATGAAGATGTCCTTAAAAATGCCCATTGGGTGTATACATAAATAAATATATTAGAATGTTTAACAGAGTGGGTGTTTAATTTCAATTTAATTTAAATTTATTTATTTAAAAATAACATATGCATTACAAACATACATTCAAGACGTACATATTATAAAAAAAGAAAAAAATACATTAAAGAGACCCATGTCGAAGTAGCAGGAAAATCCTGCCCCGGAAAACCCCTTCGGATACATGGAACAGATCAATATCCGGAGCGATGTTGTTCAGCATAGCGGTAGCCCTTGCCATCAGCAGGTTGGTTCTGCATATCGGAATATATAAACAACTTAGGCTGATGCTGTCTTAGGTAATTATCAGAAACAAACAAACCAATGCTTATCATAATCTCAGGATTATCGACCATACCGCGCAATAATCGATAAAAATGTGTAGTCAAATACACACTCCTTCTAGTCTCTAAACTGTTGTAGCCAAGCCAAGATAATACCCGTACTCTCTCATGTAGAGATATCTCAGAAACTTCTTTAGGATTTTCTCTATCATAAGATAGTACTTCAGTTCATGTGGCGCCCGAATTATCGAGCCACTCTCGAGTCTACTTCGCACCGAAGAGTTTTAAAGAGATCTCAGTACGCGGGTATTTTCAAAAACCCTGGCAGTACGCAGAACGAATCCTAACATTTTCAATGCTAATGCATTGCCACTGATTGTCTCGATTTGTTTTCGGTAATAAAAACGCAAATATTTTAATTAAATTAAAATACTTGTTAATATCATAAGAAGGGAACATTTCTATTGTTAAATATGAATATTTCTTTAAATCATAATAACGTAAACATTTCTATTAAATTGAAATATTTGTATAAATCGTAAGAAAACATGTAATATGTTCGTACCAAAGAGCTACTTAGAACTGTTGAAATGAAGGCTTAAGTCTATTGCTGAAAAAACCACCTGTTTTATGTACCAATAAGTAAAAAATCGTATGTTAAAAATGATTTTTTTCGTAGGACTTTTTCAGTGTACAATACAAAATTTAAAGATATGGATTACACAAACATCACTTTGTCAGATTTAAAATTTACACTAAAAATGCATTATGTAACTTAGTAGACATTATAATAATAAATATGTACATCTCCCTTCCCCTCCTTATACTCTCTTCAAGCATCTTTGTCCTAATTCCACCCAATTTACAATAATTTACTGTTCTTAAAAAATAAAAATAAAAATTCTTTGATTATTAAAAAATATTTACGAGTACATGAAAATAACATTTTTATATGTATAAACTTATATGTATTTATTTAATATGTAATATATTTTCTTTAATAACTTTGTTTCCTTTGTGGAAATCTGTTATTAGTTTTGAATTTGTACACTATATCTGTTTGTTTACTATAAATATGTATGTAGAACTGTTGATTTCCCAAATAAAATAAAACGCTCAGAGACCGAATCCGTAATAATATAATTAGAGATATGTGTGAAATAGAAGATATCGTATGATGGAGCAAATCAAGACGACGATACTATGTGGACAGAATGAGCCGTGACAGACTTGTGTACACTGTGGCTAAAGATCACCCAAGAGATGGAGGAACAGTTGGACCTCATCACCTCAGAAGAACAACTAGTTTTCTGCAACAAAGATCTTAGAATCTCTTTAAAGATGAAGAAGAAGATGTAAGAACGCGAATATTTCTATTTAAATGTAAATGTGCATGTTCAAACATAGGCAGAATGGTGAATGTTACATAATGTGTGAATTGGCCTCTTAAACCAGCCAATGACAGGTCATAAGCCCTGTAAATGCCGGTTGGTAGAACAACAATCTTGCTACTTAATCGCATCACCTCAAATGTCAACATATTTCACGACAGTGGGCCTTCCCTTAGGAAAGCACTTCCTAACTTTGAATTATTTTTTTTTACATTTTCTTATATTATTTTCATAACATAACTGTCTACTACAATTGTCGATTTACTATTGTATTTGGAATAAATCGGGTTTTATTTCTGAAATGTTCTAAATATCTGATTCAATAAATGCCTAGAATTCCATATTCCCTTCTCGAAAATGTTTTCCCTCTCTGTTGCAAACTTAAATATGAATAACACCCTAGTGAGAAAATCCATCCAGTCTTCGAGCATTTGGACATACTCAGAACATTGAAAATATTTCTATTCAGTTTGAATATTTGTATGGACGTAAATCGTAAGAACGCAAATATTTCTATTGAATTTTAATATTCATGTAAATCTAAAAAACGCAAATATTTTTTTAAAAGAATCATTCAAGAAATAATTGAAATATTTTTCTTCAATCAAACTTCACAAAAACCTCCAAAATATGGGTCACAAAACGGTAGCAAAACGGATTCGATAAAATAAAGGTAAGACTCCTAAAAATGTTAAAGATGTAGAAGTTTAAATGTAGACTGAATGAGGATTATTACAAAGTACGCCAAGTGATGAAATATATCATGTCAACCTCGTTAAAACCTTACACAAAAAACCAAACTTTAAACATGAAGTGTTATAAAATTATATATTTTTTACTTTAAATGGCTTCGTTTAAACCACTGAATTATTTATTTCTCGCTGATTTCGTGTTGACCAAACCATTTTAAGAAAAAAAAAACATCGCATTGCTCTTAAAATAAATTTATTACACCCCAACTAGTGTTCCGTTCATCTGAACTTTTAAGGTTCATCCAAAAAAAATAAATCAGAAGAGTTCGATTGGCAAGTCAAAGACAATGGTAGTTATAAATACTAGCCCCGTTGTGGACATCGCCATAAATTTAATAACATTATTGATCCGCCATGAGTCAGGGTTTTTTCACTTTGGTAGTCTTGGCCCATTTAACGGTTTAAACTTTGGACATTTCAGAACTATAAAAATTTAAAATACCCCGGTCACCTTCGGGACGGATTGGGAGAAATATATGGGTGAACGAATCGTGAACTGAATTTATGGTCGCGAGCATGGAGACGGACATTGCTGTATGGAAAAATAAAGACAGGCATAACAATTTAATTGAATGTAATTACATTCAGATGAAAATCAGTTCATTATATTAAAAAATAACAAGTGGTTTTCCAATGCTATGTACTAGTGATGCGCAAAACCCAATTATAAAGATTTTTGTAAAATATTTTATAATTATCAATCCCAGTAAATATAATAAATTAATTTTATTATTTGATGATTTCGGCGATGGAATTTGAAATAAAAAATATCTATTGATAATAGGGAAATACCACTTCTTTTTACATTTTTAAAGTAATAAAGGTCTGTAGAACCGGTAAAAAAAGTTGTTACTTTTTAGTGGCATAAAAAATATTTTTAAATTTAAAATTTTGAATTCCCGCAAAAATGGTCATTCCATCAGCCACGCCCTTAATACGTCACGATTCATGTTTATTTGTCCCCGGCCACGCAAATTTGTTTAGAACGTTGTCACGAATCTTGACGTCACAACTATTAAGGCAAAACATGTCGCGTTTTTCTAGTAAAGTATTAAAGAAAAATATATGAAAAAAAATTAAAAAAATATTTGATTTTGAAAATACAATTAATTATTCTAAATCCATTTAATATTTTTTTATGGGGATTCGTAGTATGTGAAATTTCCCTATTGGCTTTCTAGATATATAATCTATTATATTGAGTAAACTAAAATTGAGAATGGGTTACTAAGATGGTTTGACCATGTAGAACGAATGGATGAAGAAAGAATGGTAAAAAAAATTCAAGCGAGAATTTTATTTATTTATTAATTAATGGTAACGTAGGACAATGACGACTAAGAAAGACGCAGCGTGATCAAATAAACAAAAATCTCAAGTCTAGTCATTTTAAAAGCGGACACAACCGAACGGCACGTATGATTTTTTTATTTTTTTTATTGAAAAAATATATATTTACAAACATAATTAATAATTACGTTTCCACCTCTCTAATAGAGTGAAAACTCGTGTTTAGAGAGGGACTTCGTTTTATATTAATTTATTTTTCTATACATACATTGTATTATATTTACATTTCATTTTTATTATCTAAAATAGGTTCCTTAAAATTGATTTATTTACGGACATTGTCCATGTATACAATTTATCGGTTTTAAATATTATAATAAAAGAATAGTTTAAAACACCAAAATATAAGAAAGAAGCATTGACAAACATAAGGGACATCGAGACAAGATCTGGACTATTTATTTAGTGCTCGGTTAAATCGTTGTAAACTTAAACCAAAAAAGTCCAGATCCTGTCTTGAGTTAACAATACGACAAAGACGGGTCATTGGAGAATTAAGGCAATAGTTTGTTCTGTGCTGATCGTTGAACAGTACTTTATTGTTTCTCAATCTACGAGTCGGAATATTGAATTTTACTTGTCCCGGTAATGATGGAACATCGATTATACTATTTAGTATGCCGAACATATGTATGAAGTCAATATTAGTTCTACGTTTTTGTAGACTAGAAATATTTAACATTGACTATTTCAGCATAAGAATAATTACCTCTCTCTAGTCCAAGCATCCACGCTACTTTTCGAAGCAAGCGTTGTTGGACTGATTCAATGTGATTTATGCGATTGACATATAATGGAGACCAGACCACGGAGGCATATTCTGGAAGAGGGCGAACAGTTAAGCAATAAATAATAATAATTTTGATAGTACGGACATTAGTAAAATCAGAGGATATTATGTTAATGAAGCTTAGTAATTTCAGTGATTTATTAATTGTATTATCTATATGCTCGTTGTTTGTCAGTTTAAAATTCAAAACAGGTTTTAAATCTCTGATGGACTTAACTACATCAATTTTTGAGTTTTCTAATAGGTACTCGAAGGAAATCGGCTGTTTTGTTCTATGAAATTACATTATTTTGCATTTTTTAAAATTAGATATTATATTCTCAAAGATACATGTTTTTATTAAAATTGAAATAATTATAATAATTTAAAGCTGCAGTTGTATTACATCTATGTAAAAATATTTTTTTGGAAATCTAGGGTTTCGAGTTTTTTGAGAAATTGGTAGGTTTTTTTTTCTTCGAAAATTTGTATAGATTATGCTTTTTTATGGATATCATCAATTGAGAATACATCTAATTCTTTGAAAACTAAATTTGAAAGGTAAGTTCCATGCATTTTTTAACATAATTTTAGCGATTGTTTTTTGGGCAATCAAAAAGGGACGTAAATTTGTCTTGTAAGCTCCTCCCCAGCCTATGACTCCATACAGCAAAAAAGACTGTATGATTGCGTAGTAAACAGTTTTAACTGTGTAAGAAGTTTGTGGAAGCACACATAAGCAACTATTATTAAGGATTTGAATGGACTGTATACCGAAGAAACTCAAATATTTATTCGTTTTCTAAATAAAAAACTTTTGGAGATATGTAACAAAACACGTTACTTTATTATAGAAATACAAAATGAGCGATACTTAAATTCACAAACTTGGAATAACCAGTGGTCGGTTTCATTGCTTTCGCGACATCTTCGTTTAAATTTATAATAAAAAACCAATCTCGAAGATGTCGCGAAAGCTATTGTACCGGTCATTGGTTATTTTTTATTTCAGGGAACTTTCACCAAGAAACGAAGTGTTTCAATCAACATATCGCTATTCTTAAAATGACAGTCTAATCTAAAATCATTCGCACATGTTACACCTGGTATTCTGCAAGGCACCGGATTATCTCAAAATGGTTGCAATGTTTTTTTAAATTACGCTATTGAACAGTTTTAATAACAATAATGTTAAGTCTTCAACTAGCCAGTAAATATCAATCGATTATCTGCCTTATATTAATGATTTATTACTCCGGACTTACAGAGGAACGAAAATTATTTTTCGTGTAGTCACTTATTAATTCATGTATGTTCAGTAAATGTCTACCAAAATATTTAATCGTTTAATGAAGACTACTGTAGTAATTGTTAATAATTACATGTTGTGTAGCCAGTTGGCAACTGGCCCATTATTTATGACGGTCGGTTCATTACAAAGGGTTTCTTTTTCCGCGCGTTGATGTTCTGTAGACCATTTAATTCTGTGGTACACACTCATACATAAAATGATATATTTACTATGCCGGTACTTAGCTGAAAACAAACATTTTCGGGTTTTGACATTTTATTGCAACAGAGAGGGAAAAAACTTGGAAAAACATTTTAATAAAACAATTTATTTTGTCATCACATGCTACGGATTTATTCAAAAGATTTAAAGAACGGGTGGTTTTAAGTTTTTTCCGAAACATCACACTCACAATTTCCCATTTCTGCTTGGAGAGCATTTTATACCATAGGACCTGCAACCGCATATGCGCGTTCACCGAATTTATTTCGCCGGTTGCGAACATGTATGTATAATGAAATTTCCGGTCGCCGTGTATGTCAGTTGATACATCTGGAATGCATAGCTCTTTTCGATATTCCGGAGCAACGTTGTGAAAATTTAATAAGATTTATCTTTTTCTTTTTTCTTATAAAACTCCATAGTTAATGAATTTAATAAAAATAACAATAAAAACGCCTCCGTTAATATAATATTTAAAAAATGAAATTTTAGCATTCTGATAATTCACCCAAATATTTAAATTTTGGTGGCCATTTTTAACGAGTTGTAAATAACTCACTTTTACAAAATGAAATCAAGTTGGGGTAGAGTGAGATTCGAGCCTCGAACCTCTGATCTGTGAGTCCGCAACACTAGCCTCGGGATCACAACCCGATTCAGACACACACTTTTTGAAAACTAGCATTTAGAACATTATTTCCGAAGGACTATTTTTCTTTCATATGATACCGTTGACATATAATGTATCACATAGGACATGCGGCGTTCGAAGTGGCCATTTTTGGCTTTATGCATTTTAATTGGATTCGGTTGACATTTGAATCATAGTGGAAACATCTACTGAATTTTAATTGCGGTGTGTTTTAATAAACTTATGTCCTTGGTGATGATGATTGACTGATTGACGCTGAACCACAGAAAAAATAGCCGTTCATAATTTTACTACTTATATTTATTTATTTAAAATTCCATGAACCTTTTACATAATTACAATAAAACCAGTTAAAAAAATACAACAAAAAATAGCATAATACTAAAAAAGAACAAAAACATCGAGAAAAGTAACAGTGTCAAACAGTATATATATATATATATAAAATATTACATTTGTAATAAATCTAAATATCAACCTATATAAAAGAAAGGTAAATTAAAGAAAATAGCAGTTTTAAAAAGAGGAAGAAAAAAAAAGAAAAAGAAAGTGCTTTAAAAGGAAAGTTAAAAAGTTTACTTCGTGGTTTATATAAATATTAACACTAAACAATAATAAATTTGAAAAATAGTTATGCACACAAGAGTAAAGAGTTCAAACAAAAGTGAAGAGCCAATAATTATTTAAATTTTTAATTGTTTTTCAAAACACAGGACTTGATCATCAGCGGCGTGGTATAAAATAAATCTAAATCATCACCATATTGATTTGCAAGTCGCTGCACGCAAATAATTGGTGAATTCAATGAATAATAGTACCATGATGAATACTGTAAAACAAAAAAAATAGTCTTGTTGGTCAATGTGGAATGCGAAAGTTTATTTAAGTTAACAGTTCCGGCCAATCTATTTTATTATTTAATAATTAATAAATAAACAAGAGGTCATTTACTGTCGTCCTGCTTGACAGTACAGGTAAATTAAAATTAATCATCAGGAATTTATAATTTAATTCTAGCACAGGTAGACCTAATTTAAATTGAATGCATCTTAAAACTTTCTTTGTACTCGTTCAAGATCATATGAGTTGCAGTAATAAGCGGGATTCCTACTGCAGATGCATACTCTAGCTGTGATCTTACAATAGAAAAAAATAAAATTACGATTGTTTCAATAGTTTGAAAATGCTGAGTTTTATATTATGTAATATTATGATATTTTTTTGTAGATTACCAAAAAAAATAACCGTTTGCCACTGGTATACAGACGATAAGCTTTGTAAATGTTTAGACTCATATATTCTCAACAGCTTCAAGAGATTTTTTTTATATTCGTCAGATTAGATCATCGTATCCCTAGTGCTTTTTTTACGTTTGATTCATCCTATTGCCGATTAGTACGAGTAATTTCAAAATCGATGTCTGCTAATTCTCCCGCCACATCGTTGTTCTGTTTGCAAAGAACCTAACTGTAATGATGGTAATATTATTTGAAAGAAACGTGTAGTAATGATAAGCGATTAGGTAGAGTAGATACGGATTAGTAATGACAGAAGATTGAATTGAACTACGACTTTCTAAAATTATTGCTGTATTATGTAACTGTTTTGTTCTTCACAGCCAAAGCTAGTGCCGAACTAAGCATTTGCTTATATCATCAAAACAAATCAGGAAAAATAACCGTACTACACAGGCAGTTATTTTTATATTCTTGGTTTCATCAATAGAATAACGACGCACTTAAAAAATATAAATACCATCAAAACTCTTTATTCCTCACAAGTTTACTAATAAATGTGGCATGGTTACTCGGATTGCAAATTATTCCAATTTTAAAAAAGAGCAATCTCTTAATCTGTCTTCACTGGAGAAACGTAGAACTGAGATAGATAAATTATTTTTTTTAAATACTTAATGCTATAAGCATAGAATTACGAATAGTCTAGAAGGAGCGTAGAATCATATTTGAATACATCGGACTGTGTCCAATAATTCCCCCACTCCGCCTTACTTTCGCCGCGCGCATTCGTGAGGTCACCGCGTAAAATTGCGCGATGGGAAAAAAAATCATAACAAATGTAAGGTAAAAAAAAAGTAATCTGTTAATTTCACTAAAATTTTTGAACTTGAAATATAAAATAAATGATTTGACATAAAACGGATATTTTTATATCATGTTAAATAATATTTGTGGTTTTAAAGATAATGTCGTTCTAATGTCCCCCACGGCGTAGTTTAATCTGAGGTCTAATTTTCATTAATTCTTTCATTAGATGAGCAAAGTAGGGTAAAAAAATTTACTACCCTGGCAACACTAACAAAATTTCCATTTTGTTTCTTCGACAATCTGACAGATGAAAAAATAATTCACTTTTTAAGTAATGCATTTGTTACATACACATTCATTTGCAAATTACAGATGAAATGTGATTGCATCCTGTTTCTTTAAGATCTTAGCAGTATTTCTAAACTTTAAAAGGACACAACACGGCATAGTTGAATTCAAATCAGGGGTTGCGTACTGAGCGACGTCTACAAAGAAACTAATGGGTCAAAACGTAAACCTACTCATTTATAAGTAGTTGAATCGCCTTCTGTTTGATGTGCGTATGCGGTTTCTGGACTATTCTCAATTCTATGGCTATAAGTGATGTTTCATCTCTGTTGCAATATATTTCTTGTCACGTTCCCAACTGTCACCAGAAGTCAAAATCTGCTTTTTATTGAATCTTCTAAGAGCAACTTTTGTTAATCCAGAATATTAGTCAATTTGTCACATAAATTAAAATTCCTTGGGACAGATCTTCCGTCTTTTTGTAGAACGTTTAGTGTTTATGAATATATTGTAAACCGTTATTTTACTGTCCACGTTTGTCTTTGCTACATAGTTTTATGTTCTTTTTGTTCAGTTTCTTGTATATTTGTTTATTTTTGTTACTGTTGTAATTGGCTAAGGCCGTATTTATAATAAATAAATATTCTTCATCTGTTTGGACACCAAACATGAATACACAAAATTTGAATAAACCGAACAAAAAAAAAACAGCAAAAAACAAAAACGGTTGGCAGAGAGGTTAAAACGCCATATCACTCTGTCTTTCATACATTTTTATGAACTTTAGTCATGCCATGTTTTTCTCGGTCTTACTCGGTTTCTGCATCCATCAACATTTTCAGCTGATCTTTCTCGAATAAATTTAATAAAATATTCATGAATCAATAAGGTAACAATAAATTAGACAGGCACCGTGACGTAGTCGGTTGGACGGTTAACTGTGAAACTAGCGGCGCGGATTCCATTCCCTCCAGTTACAAAAAAAAATAAAGAAAGCATTTTTTCGCAATTGGTTCGGTGTTGTGGTGTATTTTTCATAATTTCTTCCGAAAATAGAAACTTAACGCGTTTTTCCTTTTTTTTAAAGATAAATATAATCAATTAAAAAACAAAAAATAATAATTTAAATCAGTATGATTATTTATATTTAAAGTATTGACTTTGAGGTCAAACATTTTGCTAAATGTTATTAAATATTTGTATATAACCACTGACCGACTTTTCAATAAGGTAATAAACAAATTCTTAAAGGTAATAAAAATCTTCTGCAGTGATAGTCTTAATTTAAAACTGAGACAGAGGATGGTCAAGTGCTATGTGGGGTCAATACTGCTCTACGGGGTTGAAACATGGACTCTCAAGGTGAACTCCATGAACCGATTACAGGCTTTTGAATTGTGGCTTCACCGGAGAATGCTGAAAATCCCGTGGACAGATTTAGTGACCAACGTGGAGGTGTTGAGACGAGCCAGTGCCGAAAAAGAACTACTGTCCTCAATAAAACAGAGAAAACTCGCATATCTGGGCCATATCATGCGCGGAAGCAAATATACGCTTCTACAGCTGATTATGATGGGAAAGATCGAGGGAAAGCGTGGGGTTGGAAGGCGACAGATGTCCTGGCTGAGAAACATCCGCGACTGGACGGGAGTGCGTGGGGTTGAGGCGCTGTTCCAGTTGGCGCAGGACCGGAATGCCTACTCTAGAGTGATCGCCAACGTCGGGGAGACCTGATATGGCACAGAAAGAAGAATAAATAAATATATATACTCTATAAAATTGTGTAAAAAAACCTGTCCTAAAAAGACAGGTTCAGCTTTATTCTCTCCACTGCCGGATAAATGCCTCTTCTAAACGTCTCCATTCCTCTTGTTGTGTTTTATCGTCAATAGAGGCAATGTCATCGAATCATATTTTCTGTGGCCTTCCAACACTTCTTTTGTTTGCCCACGGTCTCCACTTTATTATTCTGGGTGTCCACCTGCCATCATTTTTCCTCGCCGAGTGTCCTGCCCACTGGCGTTACAATTTGCTGCACGATCCATGATATCCATGACTTCGGTTCGGCGCCTTATTCCTTAATTTCTTATTCTGTCTCTTAGACAAACACCGAGCATCTGCCTTTCCATTGATCGTTGCGTGCATTTAAATTTCTGGCTACTTTTTTTATTTATTTATTTAACTTTTTGTACATAATGTTATTTGTACATTGGCGGGCTTATTGCCAAATGGCAATTTCTTCCAACCAACCAATAAAATAAAAGTTTTATTTTTATAATTCAAGTTACAGAACATATTGAATGGAAAAAAAAAGATTAAAAAGTTAAAAATATATAAAAAGAGAAATAAACGTATTTGTTTATAAATTACCTTAAATCAAAACTATTACTCAATGGGAAAAAGGAAAAAAGCGGAAAGAGGAAAAAGGAAAGGAGGAAAGATTAAGGAAGAGAAAGGAGATGTTTCTTCAGACGTGATTTAAACAGAGATAATGTAGTAACATCTTTGATGGTGGATGGGAGATGATTCCACAGTCGAGCCGCATGGACACTATATGAGTTAGAGAAGAAAGAGGAATTGTGTATGGGTATTAAGAGAGTGCCTTGAGAATGAGAACGAAGAGGTAAACCATGAACTGATAAGCGTTGAAATTTTTCACACAGGTATATAGAAGCGTTAGGACTATGAAGTACATTGAACAGAAGTGAGAGGGAGTGATAGTCTCTTCGCTGTCTAATTTTGAGCCATTTCAGTTGCCTACAATAATCAGAAATGTGGTCATATTTCCTAAGACCAAAAATGTACCTTATGCATGTATTCTGAAGTCGTTCAAGTTTATCGAGTTGCTCACAGCTTAAATCAGTCATGGAAATATCAGCGTAATCTAGAATGGGTAGTAGTAATGCTATTTTTTGTGTTACAGACATGGTTTCTAGTCTTATGTTGTCATTCGCAACATGCGCGATTCATATACTTGTCTTTTTAAGCATAAAGGGACTTCTTTACTTTCAAAAATACATTTTAGTTTTCCGAAAGCAGCCCAACTTAGCCCTTTTCTTCTTGGTATTTCTTATTCTTATTCTTGGAGGTGGGGGTCAGTGCTATTCAAGCTCCTGACGTCACTGCGACCTGTGAAGATCTATTGTGACGGGTCCCGTGAATAGTTCTCGCCCTCTAAGCCCAGGTCTATAAAGAGCCCGGCTACTGTGTGGAAGCGAGAGTTTAGTAACTCCGCTGTCTAGTTATATTTACCAAGTTTGATCTCAGACTTAGCGGGTAGTTATAATATGTTTTAAAAAGTTTCAATTAAACGCCCGCGCTGTTCTGCAGCACGGAAACTGAAGCCATTTTTCTGAACCCAGACGAGGTTATATTATGAACGTAGGTATAGAGATGAAAGGATCTTTAAAGTGATGGTTTTCTTAAGAGCAATACGCAATATGAACTTAAAGCTTTCTGATTGAAAGATGATAAAGTCGTAATAATGGGTCTCTTAAAGGGCCACTTAAGTTGAAAGTTATATGTAAAAATTAATATACCACCTACTGCAATCATATTGTATCACTCATTTTGAGACTTTGCACTAATGCTAGTAAAGTGGCGACATTATCGAGTCTTTTTTTCATAATCAAAAGGTTTGTTCCAAAAACGGAAAAAAAAATAATGTAAGGAGCCTATATAAAAACTCAAATGTGTTATATGCAACTACTATGGGGAACAGGAAATCAAAATGAAATAATAAGATTACAAAGACAGCAAAATGAAATATTAAAAAAAAAAATTATCTTCCTTATCTAACAGCAACTAAAAAACTCTTTAAACAAACTAATCACTTAAATAAAACTGAACTTTTTCAACAAGAATCCTTAAAATATGATTAACATATTACAACAGAGATGAAGAACATTTAAGAGAAGGTTATATATAAGTCTGGGCATCTACAGGGCTTATGACCTGTCAATGGCTGGTTTAAGTGGCCACTTTACACACTGTGTAACATTCACCATTCTGCCTATATTTGAACATCTATATTCCTTCAATTCTTTCATCTGTTGATGTTTGTGAAGTTAAAGAGCTGAAACCTTTATTTATGCGGGTGAGATTCGTCTAGTTGAATTATTTCACCTGCATACTAGGCAACGCCTGAAAATGTTATTTTTTCAATTTCTATACTTCTTCATGGACCAGGTAATTTATCAACAATATTTTGAGTTTGTCCAAGTTTTTGTAGACAAGGACTGGATTCAACTCCCTGGGGAGCTGTTTATATTAACATATTACAACAGAGATGAAGAATGCCTAGACTTCTATATAACCTTCTCTTAAATGTTCTTCATCTCTGTTGTAATATGTTAATATTAACAGCTCCCCAGGGAGTTGAATCCAGTTCTTGTCTACAAAAATTTGGAAAAACTCAAAATATTGTTCTTAAAATATGAATTAGCCACTTATGTAATTGTGGACGGAGAACTAAAATTTGAAAAAAATTGTAGTAAACATGGACACAATACGAGAATGTCGGAACAATATCATATGCAACATTCTAAAACGAGACAAGGACAGTCGAGGCTAACTCAGGGGTGGTATTATGAATCTTCTCTATACCCTAGAGCAGTGGTCGGCAAACCGCGGCTCGCGAGCCGCATGCGGCTCTTTAACCACGCGAGTGCAAGTTACACTTTTTGTTCAAATTATTTAATCTACAGAAGAACTTCTAGGAATATTGCCTTTCGAATTATTGAGGATATTGAAAATACTGTAATTGAATGCATGGAGAAGCATCGTATTAAACTTGATGAAATTATTTCAATTTCAACATATGGAGCTAAAATTATGAGAATGTTTTTTTTATATTTTTCAAATAAAAATCAATCACGGGATGCTTTTCTACCATTGCATCATTCATCAAGAGGCGAAAAATTTCAAATGTTATGGATTTGGTGATCAAGATTATCAACATAATTGTCGTTTAATCTCCTTTACATCGCTAATTTAAAGAATGTTTACTCAATAACAGAGTAAATACAGAGATCCTTCACTGCATAAGATTCGTTGGATTTGAAGAGGAAACAGTTTAACGAAATTAAATTTGACCCTCAAAATAAATCTTAATCGTCCTAATGCTGATCTTTGGCTCTTTTGACTGATGAGTTTGCCGACCACTGCCCTAGAGAATGATTAATATGGGGATTCTTATTTTTTGCATGCACCTAAACTTTGTTTTATTTATAGCCACACTGATGATTAAACGTCCAATGATATATAAAACTGTTTTAAAAACAGAAAAAAACGAAGACGGCTTGGTCAATTCAACCTTATTAAGTGTTTTGGGTAATGGTTAAGGTCGCAATAATGTTCTAAATAAAAATCTTCATGTGCGGTTTCGTGTGT